>NW_027507785.1:315310590-315395590 GCF_037356315.1 Lithobates pipiens
GGCAAAATCTCTCCCACTGACACCAACAGAAGGGCTTAATAACATCAGTGATGGGGCCCAATTCCTCTCAGTGACACCAACAATGGGGCCCCAATAACATCAGTGATGGGGCAAAATTCCTCCCAATGACACCAACAATAGGACACAATAACATCAGTGATGGGGCACAATTCCCCTCAATGACACCAATAACGGGGCCCAATAACATCAGTGATGGGGAAAAATTCCTCTCACTGACACCAACAATAGGGCCCAAAAACTTAAGTGATGGGGCCCAATTCCTCTCAATGACACCATCAATGGGACCCAATAACATCAATGATGGGGCCCAATTCCTCTCAATGACACCAATAATGGGGCCCAATAACATCAGTGATGGGGCACAATTCCTCTTAATTTAATGATATCCAGAATGGGGCCCGATAACATCAGTGATGGGGCCCAATACCACTCAATGACACCAACAATGGGGCCCAATAACATCAATGATGGGGCACAATTCCTCTCAATGACACCAATAATAGGGCCCAATAACATCAATGATGGGGCACAATTCCTCTCAATGACACCAATAATAGGGCCCAATAACATCAATGATGGGGCACAATTCCTCTCAATGACACCAATAATAGGGCCCAATAACATCAATGATGGGGCACAATTCCTCTCAATGACACCAATAATAGGGCCCAATAACATCAATGATGGGGCACAATTCCTCTCAATGACACCCACAATGGGGCCCAATAACATCAATGATGGGTTACAAGTCCTCTCAATGACACCCACAATGGGGCCCAATAACATCAATGACGGGGCACAATTCCTCTCAATGACACCCACAATGGGGTTGGAGAAACATTTTTCCTCCTGCTCCTTTACATTTTTTACTGTGGCTGAAAACGAACGTCAAATTGACCCCCCCCCCCACTAATGATTAGAAAATTGAACGAACTTTCCTAAAACAAGAAATATTGAATTACATTCCACTGGTGTATTCTACTGGTGTATGGCCCGATAAAGTCATGTGTACCTAGGCAGGCCTGGCAATGTCCTATCTGCTCCCATTATCTAAAGGCAGAGTGGAGCTATAGGGGAGACTTTCAATCAATCTTTCACATGGGCAGTAAGAACTAGGGGTTGAGCTGCAGTTTTACCCCCCACAGCTGGAGGTGGCTGTGCACATGCTACAGCCATGATGTTTTCAGTTGCAGCCGCAGCAAATTTAATGCAGCATGTTGGGTTGACAGGTGACGCCTGTCAAACTCGCCAATTCAAGTCAGTGGGGCCCACACCACAACCACAAGCCATATGCCAAAGTGCAAAAAAAGAAAAATCTGGTGATCCTGCCAGAATTCATGTCAGCTGATAACTTCCTGTGATCTCTGCCCATGCTGCTCTGTTTTCAGCTATCTCTGAGGACTACAGAACCTCTTCTCCCAATGTGATGGAGAAGTGAAGAGAGGGAAGAGTCCTGTCCTAGGTGGTGACAACACTCCCTGGATACAGTACAATGAGGGAGCGTTGTCACCTTAGGACAGGAAATGTGTTACTGCTAGGATCACCAGGTGAAAAATAAAGGAAAAAAAGGAATGAGAAAAAGAAAGCTAGTGCAGTCACCATATCTGAGTAAGATGCAATATATTTAATTATTTAATACACCATCCCCACTCATGCACTTATGTCTGTATATACGGCATGCTAACAATATGCTCTTTTTTGAGTCTTTTGAGTACAGGCCCCGCCATTGGTGCCAGTGGAAGGAATGGTCCCCATCATTGGTATCATTGAGGGGAATAGTGCTGATTATTGGTGTCAGTAAAGCCGCGTACACACGGGCGGACTGTCTGGCCAGCTTAGTCCGTCAGACAATCCGACAGACAGTCCGTCATACTTTCGAATGAACGGACTTGCCCACACACGGCACTTTTTGAGCGGACTAATACGGCTTACTAAGTCCGCCATACTATACGCTCTACTTTTGAAATGAACGGACTCGCCCACACACGCGGAGGAAAGTCCGCTCATTTCGAGCGCGTCTCCAGGTAGGCGGGGCCCGCGAAGGAGACGTCGCTGACCCCGCCGCCTGGTATGGACTTAAAGGGGAACCCCAACGCCGAAAAAAATCGCAGTGGGGGTCCCCCCCAAGTCCACAACAGCAACAGACCCTTGTCCAAGCACGCTACCCGGCCGGCCAGGAAAGGGGGGCGAGCGAGCGCCCCCCCCCCTTCCTAAACCGTACCAGGCCGCGTGCCCTCGACATGGGGGGTGCCTTGGGGAAGGGGGGGCCCCCCCACCCCAAAGCACCTTGTCCCCATGTTGATGAGGACAAGGGCCTCTTCCCGACAACCCTGGCCGTTGGTTGTCGGGGTCTGCGGGCGGGGGGCTTATCGGAATCCGGGAGCCCCCTTTAATAAGGGGGCCCCCGGATACCGGCCCCCCACCCTATGTGAATGAGTATGGGGTACAATGTACCCCTACCCATTCACCTGTAAAATAAAAGTACCAAAAAAAAACACAACACACAAGATAAAATACCCAGCTCCGGGGGTCTTCCGTCTTCGGGGGTCTTCTCGCCGGACTCCTCCGCTATCTTCTTGTAGCTCTTTTGCTAGCGGAGGAGTCCGGCTTTCTTCCTCGCCGCCGGCCTCTTCTCCCGACTTCGGGGGTCTTGTCCCCCTCTTCGGTTCTTCTGCTGGGCCACCGCGCCTTCTTATAGCTCTTTTACAGGCGGTGGCCCGGCCCCCCCCCTCCCCAAGGCACCCTCCATGTTGAGGGCACGCGGCCTGGTACGGTTTAGGAGGGGGGGCGCTCGCTCGCCCCCCTTTCCTGGCCGGCCGGGTAGCGTGCTCGGACAAGGGTCTGTTGTGGACTTGGGGGGGACCCCCACGCCAATTTTTTTCGGCGTTGGGGTTCCCCTTTAAGTCCATACCAGGCGGCGGGGCCAGCGACGTCTCCTTCGCGGGCCCCGCCTACCTGGATACCCGCTCGAAATAAGCGGACTTTTCTCCGGGCGGGAAAAGTCCGCTCATTTCAAAAGTACGGCGGACTGGCATACACACGGCTGGATTGTCCGCCGAAATGCGAGTACGACGGACAGTATTTTGAACATTCCGAAATACTAAAGCCGCGTACACACGGGCGGACTGTCTGGCCAACTTAGTCCGTCGAAACACATTTCAGCGGACAGTCCGCTCGTGTGTGGGCTTCAGCGGACTTTTTCAGCGTGCAGTCTGGCGGACTAAGTATTTCGGAATTTCCGTAATATTGTCCGTCAGACTTTGGTTTCAGCGTACAGTCCGCTCGTGAGTAGGCTAGTTGGACGGACTAAGTATGGCGCATGCTCAGAAAGGATTTACACGGCGAAAGGTTGCATTGCTGTGTATTGGACTTCCTATTTCTAGTCCCGTCGTACGTGCTGTACACGTCATCGCGCAAGCTTTCGACGGACTGTTTTGCATCCGTGTGTGGTCAAGTCCGTTCATTCGAAAGTAGGACGGACTGTCCGTCGGATTGTCTGACGGACTAAGTTGGCCATACAGTCCGCCCGTGTGTACGCGGCTTTAGTCCGCCGTACTGCACGCTGAAAAGGTCCGCTGAAGCCCACACACGAGCGGACTGTCCGCTGAAATGTGTTTCGGCGGACTAAGTAGGCCATACAGTCCGCCCGTGTATACGCGGCATAAGAGGAATAGTGCCCCATCATTGGTGTCAGTGGGAGGAATAGTGCCCCATCATTGCTGTCAGTGGGAGGAATAGTGCCCCATTATTGGTGTCAGTGGGAGGAATAGTGCCCCATTATTGGTGTCAGTGGGAGGAATAGTGCCCCATCACTGATATCAGTGGAAGGAATAGTGCCCTGTTGTTGGTGTTAGTGGGGGGAATAGTGCCCCATCATTGGTGTCAGTGGGAGTAATAGTGCCCCATCATTGGTGTCAGTGGGAGGAACAGTGCCCCATTCATTGATATCAGTGGAAGGAATAGTGCCCCATCATTGGTGTCAGTGGGAGGAATAGTGCCCCATCATTGGTGTCAGTGGGAGGAATAGTGTCCCATTCATTGGTGTCAGTGGGAGGAATAGTGCCCCATCATTGGTGTCAGTGGGAGGAATAGTGCCCCATCATTGGTGTCAGTGGGAGGAATAGTGCCCCATTCATTGATATCAGTGGAAGGAATAGTGCCCCATCATTGGTGTCAGTGGGAGGAATAGTGCCCCATCATTGGTGTCAGTGGGAGGAATAGTGCCCCATCATTGGTGTCAGTGGGAGGAATAGTGCCCTGTTCATTGGTGTCAGTGGGAGGAATAATGTCCCATCATTGGTGTCAGTGGGAGGAATAGTGCCCCATCATTGGTATCAGTGGAAAGAATAGTGTCCCATCATTGGTGTCAGTGGGAGGAATAGTGCCCCATCATTGGTGTCAGTGGAAGGAATAGTGCCCCATCATTGGTATCAGTGGAAAGAATAGTGTCCCATCATTGGTGTCAGTGGGAGGAATAGTGCCCCATCATTGGTGTCAGTGGAAGGAATAGTGCCCAATCATTGGTGTCAGTGGAAGGAATAGTGCCCCATCATTGGTGTCAGTGGGAGGATTAGTGCCCCATCATTGGTGTCAGTGGAAGGAATAGTGCCCCATCATTGGTGTCAGTGGGAGGAATAGTGCCCCATCATTGGTGTCAGTGGGAGGAACAGTGCCCCATTCATTGATATAAGTGGAAGGAATAGTGCCCCATCATTGGTGTCAGTGGGAGGAATAGTGCCCCATCATTTTTGTCAGTGGGAGAAATAGTGTCCCTTCATTGGTGTCAGTGGGAGGAATAGTGCCCCATCATTGGTGTTAGTGGGTCGAATAGTGCCCCATCATTGGTGTCTGTGGAAGGAATAGTGCCCTGTTGTTGGTGTTAGTGGGAGGAAGAGTGCCCCATCATTGGTGTCAGTGGGAGTAATAGTGCCCCATTATTGGTGTCAGTGGGAGTAATAGTGCCCCATCATTGGTGTCAGTGGGAGGAACAGTGCCCCATTCATTGGTATCAGTGGAAGGAATAGTGCCCCATCATTGGTGTCAGTGGGAGGAATAGTGCCCCATCATTGGTGTCAGTGGGAGGAATAGTGCCCCATTCATTGGTGTCAGTTGGAGGAATAGTGCCCCATGATTGGTGTCAGTGGGAGGAATAGTGCCCCATCATTGGTGTCAGTGGGAGGAATAGTGCCCCATTCATTGATATTAGTGGAAGGAATAGTGCCCCATCATTAGTGTCAGTGGGAGGAATAGTGCCCCATCATTGGTGTCAGTGGGAGGAATAGTGCCCCATCATTGGTGTCAGTGGGAGGAATAGTGCCCCATTCATTGGTGTTAGTGGGGGGAATAATGTCCCATCATTGGTGTCAGTGGGAGGAATAGTGCTCCATCATTGGTATCAGTGGAAAGAATAGTGTCCCATCATTGGTGTCAGTGGGAGGAATAGTGCCCCATCATTGGTGTCAGTGGAAGGAATAGTGCCCAATCATTGGTGTCAGTGGAAGGAATAGTGCCCCATCATTGGTGTCAGTGGAAGGAATAGTGTCCCATCATTGGTGTTAGTGGGTCGAATAGTGCCCCATCATTGGTGTCTGTGGAAGGAATAGTGCCCCATCATTGGTGTCAGTGGGAGGATTAGTGCCCCATCATTGGTGTCAGTGGAAGGAATAGTGCCCCATCATTGGTGTCAGTGGGAGGAATAGTGCCCCATCATTGGTGTTGGTGGGAGGAATAGTGCCCCATAATTGCTGTCGGTTAGCTTCCAGGTTTTATTGCCAGAGTTTAATTGAACATGTTGAAGTTAAAAGCTGATTGTTCGCCATGCACAGCTGCACCAGATTCTGAGTGCTCCAGTTTGAGTAAATCTCCCCCAATGTGTTCAATATAATTTTTACTGACTGGAATGGTACCAGCTGAGTGGATAAAAGTCAATGTAGCACCAATATTTAAAAAGGGCCCAAAATACATCCCTGGGAATTACAGACCAGTTAGCCTAACATCAATAGTATGTAAACGCTTGGAGGGGATGATAAGGGACTATATACAAGATTTTAGTAATGAGAACGGTATCATTAGCAGTAATCAGCATGGATTCATGAAGAATCGTTCTTGCCAAACCAATCTACTAACCTTCTATGAGGAGGTGAGTTGTCATGTAGATAAAGGAAGGCCCGTAGATGTGATGTATCTGAATTTGGCAAAAGCATTTGACACAGTTCCCCATAAACATTTACTGTACAAAATAAGGTCTGTTGGCATGGACCATAGGGTGAGTACATGGATTGAAATCTGGCTACAAGGGTGAGTTCAGAAGGTGGTGATAAATGGGGAGTACTCGGAATGGTCAGGGGTGGGTAGTGGGGTCCCCCAGGGTTCTGTGCTGGGACCAATCCTGTTTAATTTGTTCATAAACAACCTGGAGGATGGGGATGGGGTAAACAGTTCAATCTCTGTATTTGTGGACGATACTAAGCTAAGCAGGGAAATAACTTCTCTGCAGGATGTGGAAACCTTTGCAAGAAGATCTGAACAAATTAATGGGGTGGGCAACTACATGGCAAATGAGGTCCAATGTAGAAAAATGTTAAATAATGCAATTGGGTGGCAAAAATCTGGGGGAATCTAGGATGGAAAAGGACCTGGAGGTCCTAGTAGGTGATGGGCTCAGCAATGGCATGCAATGCCAAGCTACTGCTAGCAAAGCAAATAAAATATTGGCATGCATTAAAAAGGGGATCAACTCCAGAGATAAAACGATAAAACGATAATTCTCCCGCTCTACAAGACTCTGGTCCGGCCGCACCTGGAGTATACTGTCCAGTTCTGGGCACCAGTCCTCAGGAAGGATGTACTGGAAATGGAGCGACTACAAAGAAGGGCAAACAAAGCTAATAAAGGGTCTGGAGGATATTAGTTATGAGGAAAGGTCGGGAGCACTAAACTTATTCTCTCTGGAGAAGAGACGCTTGAGAGGGGATGTGATTTCAATGTACAAATACCGTACTGGTGACCCCACAATAGGGAGAAAACTTTTTTGCGGAAGGGAGTTTAACAAGACTCGTGGCCACTCATTAAAATTAGAAGAAAAGAGATTTAACCATAAACTACGTAGAGGGTTCTTAACTGAACTCAACATACAGGGATATACAGTGTAATACTGACATATAATCACACACATAGGTTGGACTTGATGGACTTGGATGTCTTTTTTTCAACCTCACCTACTATGTAACTAAGAAGAGATTGGTACCTTTTCTGGTGATAGTTCAGTTATTGTAGTAAACTTAAGCCGGCCACTCGGTATCATCCATAAAAAATGCAAATCTTTATTGGCTACATGTAAAACACAATTGTATTAGGCTAACGTGTTTCGATGTAACTGAAGCGCGTTAGTGTGATACAGTTTTGATTTAGATGTAGCCAATAAAGATTTGCGTTTTTATGGATGTTACCAAGTGGCCGGCTTAAGTTTACTCCAAGTTTTGCCATTTGAGTGCAGAGACACCACAAGAAGCACAATTTGCGGTTGAGCATCAGTATTGTTTGTTTTCCCCATAGTTCATTTATGAAGGAGAGACTTTCGCAATTTGACTGATATTGGTTTATTAACATAAAATCTACATTTTTCTGTTTTTTTTTTTTTTTTGCTATATATACTGTAGACACCTTTCTTTGTTTTTATTTGAATTTAAGTGTATTTTTTGTATAATTAAGTGCTTCAGTGCTGTATTTAAAAGTGATAAAGAGAGGATATAAAGGTTGAAATGTATGTTACTTCTTTGGAATCCGGCAGTCTTCAGCTAGCCTTGCAGTTTTATGAATAAAGTAATCCTGGATGGTAGGATATAGCAAAGTTGACTGATCTGTGGGGTATCTGTATTTCACTTCAAACTTTCCTCATATGGCTTTAATAATGTTGTTTCCAATAGGATTGCTGATAATAAAGATGTAAATAGGATATAGATGTCTGCATAGTGTGTAAAGACTGACTTTTTTTTTTTTTTTTGGTAAAACATAAAAAAATTAGGTTGCGCTGAGTAAATAGATACCAAATGTGCCAAGCCTTAAAATTGTGTGTGACCATTAAACAAAAACTTTGGTACCCTAAATTTTCCCTTAGGTGACGCTTTATCCACTTTTGCTCTGGAAGGTTTTATCCCTCTTCATGGCCAGGCCATTTTTTTCTATTTAGCACTGCGGTACTTAAACTGGCGATGGCACGGCCGTGCGACGCTGTACCCAAACAAAATTGACAGCATTCTTTTCCCACAAATAGAGCTTTCTTTTGGTGGTATTTGGTCCACACTGGGTTTTTTTTATTTTTGTGCTATAAACTTAAAAATAGCATCAATTAAAAAAAAAAAAACTGATTGGCATGTACTAGAGCCAGTGACAGCACAGCCGGGCAGGCGTTTGTGTGCGTGCTCACCCCCCTACCTGGAAATGCAGAGTCGCGTATATATACATGATTGACAGCCCACACTGTAGCAGAAAAAACTACAGTGTGCAGTCAGCAAGTGGTTAAAAGCCCCTACAGGTCATCCGTTTAGATCAGGGGTCTCAATCTGGCGGCCCTCCAGCTGTTGCGAAACTACAAGTCCCATAAGGCATTGCAAGGCTGGCGGTTACAAGCATGACTCCCACAAGCAGAGGCATGATGGGACTTGTAGTTTCGCAACAGCTGGAGGGCCGCCAGTTTGAGACCCCCTGGTTTAGACACTGGCCTAGAAATACCCCGATGTGTAAAGCGATATGTGTAGCGCACTCTGCATTTTCGTACATAGGCTCCTTTGATGTATGTGTTTATGCATGTGGGGGTAGGGCTCAATTTTTTTTTTTGGGGGGGGGGGAGGGGGTTAAGTGCTTGGTGGTGTAAATTTAATTATTTGTTTATTTTATTACATAGGAGGCCAAAAATCCCCTATGTGGTACGATTTTGTTGTGACAGGTTCTCTTTATTAAGACATAAAGGGTCTATCTGATGTCTCCCCTGCACATTGAAGAAAATGGAGCACAAATTGCATTTTATTAGCTTCTTCCCTGGCCGCTGTGGACAGGGAAAGTGACAGCCCAACTCATAAGTGATATGTAGCCAGGAGCTGGCTATTATACCTGCAATTCAGGGACAGTGTACAGTGTTAATTATTGTGGGGTTGTCTCCCTCTAGTGTTGGCTTGGACTCTTTGTGTCATTTCCTTTCAGACTAAACTGAGAGCAGAGCAAAGCATTTTGGGATGTGTAGTTCAGAATGTTGAGGTTTCATTTCTAGCAGGACAGGCCTGAACTACCACTACCAGAATGCTGAGAAGACAGAACAGACTGCTCGAAATATAAAAGGACTGGCTTAGGCATACATTGCTCTCTTGGGACGCCGGCTTGGATTCTGCCAGCAGGCGTAATATGTCAGTGTGGGCTGCTGCTGACTTGTGGCCTGCACAGCGTGGAGTCCTACAGCTACATCTCGAGGGATCTCAGCGGACAGCATCGCTTCTCCACTACAGCGGACCGGAGACTGTTCCCAGACTTCCAGCGATGTCTGCACTTCCTGAAAGAGGCATATGAGGAAAGTTTGAAGTGAAATACAGATACCCCACAGATCAGTCAACTTTGCTATATCCTACCATCCAGGATTACTTTATTCATAACACTGCAAGGCTAGCTGAAGACTGCCGGATTCCAAAGAAGTAACATACATTTCAACCTTTATATCCTTTCTTTATCCCTTTTAAATATAGCACTGTAGCACTAAATCATACAAAAAATACACTTAATTTCAAATAAAAACAATGAAAGGTGTGTTTATATAGCAAAAAAATAGAAAAACATATATGTATATGTTATGTTAATAAACTAATATCAGTCAAATGTGAAAGTCTCTTCTTCATAAATGAACTATGGGGGAAACAAACAAAACCAACACTCAACCGCAAATTCCGCTTCTTGTGGCTGAGTGTCTCTGCACTCAGATGGCAAAACTTGGAGTAAACTTAAGCTGGCCACTTGATAACATCCTTAAAAATGCTCATCTTTATTGGCTACATATAAATCAAAACTGTATCACCCTAACACGTTTTGGTTACATCGAAACGTGCTAGCCCGATACAATTGTGTTTTACTTGTTGCCAATAAGGATTTGCATTTTTATGAATGATACCGAGTGGCCGGCTCAAGTTTACAACAATAACTGAACTATCACCAGAAAAGGTTCCAATCTCTCCTAAATAGTGATGGACGAACTTCCGACGGGACGTTTCGCGAACGCGAAACGCGAACGGGCACAAACGTTCGCGAAAACGACCGTTCGCCGCGGGCTCCATTGACTTCAATGGGAGGCGAATTTCGCAAACCTTTAGGTCGAATTTGCGGCCACGGGGTAATTATTAGGGGGTAGCACGTAGTCCCACCACCTGGACAATAGCATAATACATGTATGAGGTGAATTTGGGATCGATAACTACAAGCATTTTTTTTTTATTTGGGAAATTGTTCTGACAATTCAGGACTATGGAGCTAATGAAGGCAATGGAGGAGAGGGAAGGTCAGGGACCAGGGTAGGCAAACAAGAGGGTGCAGGAGATACAGAGCACTGACAGCAGCACCGTAATACAGAGCACTGACATCAGCACCGTGACATACAGCGCTGACAGCAGCTCCGTGACATACAGCGCTGACAGCAGCTCCGTGACATACAGCGCTGACAGCAGCTCCGTGACATACAGCGCTGACAGCAGCTCCGTGACATACAGCGCTGACAGCAGCTCCGTGACATACAGCGCTGACAGCAGCACCGTGACATACAGCGCTGACAGCAGCTCCGTGACATACAGCGCTGACAGCAGCTTGACAGCAGCTCCGTGACATACAGCGCTGACAGCAGCTCCGTGACATACAGCACTGACAGCAGCTCCGTGACATACAGCGCTGACAGCAGCTCCGTGACATACAGCGCTGACAGCAGCACCGTGACATACAGCGCTGACAGCAGCTCCGTGACATACAGCGCTGACAGCAGCTCCGTGACATACAGCGCTGACAGCAGCTCCGTGACATACAGCACTGACAGCAGCTCCGTGACATACAGCGCTGACAGCAGCTCCGTGACATACAGCGCTGACAGCAGCACCGTGACATACAGCGCTGACAGCAGCTCCGTGACATACAGCGCTGACAGCAGCTCCGTGACATACAGCGCTGACAGCAGCTCCGTGACATACAGCGCTGACAGCAGCTCCGTGACATACAGCGCTGACAGCAGCTCCGTGACATACAGCGCTGACAGCAGCTCCGTGACATACAGCGCTGACAGCAGCTCCGTGACATACAGCGCTGACAGCAGCTCCGTGACATACAGCGCTGACAGCAGCACCGTAAGCAGCCCCAGGAGGAAGTCAGCACAGCACAGGGATGGTGTGATCCCCTCATAATAAGAACCCCCAGGAGGAAGTCAGCACAGCACAGGGATGGTGGGAGCCCCTCATAATAAGAACCCCCAGGAGGAAGTCAGCACAGCACAGGGATGGTGGGAGCCCCTCATAATAAGAACACCCAGGAGGAAGTCAGCACAGCACAGGGATGGTGGGAACCCCTCATAATAAGCAGCCCCAGTAGAAATATGACACCGCTCAACCTCTTCAAAGAGGAGGGTAGGGGCATATAGTACGGTGTGCTTTTTTGGGTCAGGGAAGTGAGCCAAATGAATTAAGAAGGTCTGTGTGCTTGATTCCAAAAATTGTTTATAGACATATACATGGTCTACTGATCACATGTGTTGAATTCCTCCGAGATCCATGCCTCATTCATTTTTAGAAATGTGAGGTAGTTAACACTGTCGTGAGCTAGGCGAGTACGCTTATCGGTCACAATCCCCCCTGCTGCGCTGAACGTCCTTTCGGACAGGACACTGGATGAGGGGCAAGCCAACAGTTCGATTGCAAATTGGGCAAGCTCTGGCCAGAGGTCAAGCCTGCCCACCCAGTAGTCTAGGGGTTCATCACTCCTCAGAGCGTCCACATCGGCCGTTAACCCAATGTAGTCGGACACCTGACGGTCTAGGCGTTCCCTGATGCTGGATCCGGATGACACCTGTCGATGGGTCGGCTGAAAGAATGACCTCATATCCGAAGTCACCAACACATCTTCAAACCGGCCTCTTCTTGCAGGCGCTGTTGGATTGGTACCCGCAAATCCTTCTCTGGGAGTGGGAATTGCTCCTCTGCCAGCGCACGCAAAAGCAGAATGCAGCATTTCTCGAAGCAAGGCCTGGAAGTGCTGCATTCTGACAGCCCTCTGCGACGGCGGTAACATTTCCGCCATTTTGTGTTTGTACCGGGGATCTAAGTACGTTGCCACCCAGTACTGGTCCTTGACCCTCATGCTTTTTATACGGGGGTCCCTATTAAAACACTGGAGCATGAAGGCCCCCATTTGCACTCAAGCGGAAGGTATGTGGTGGTGGTGGTGTTGTTGGTGGTAGTGTCTTTGGGGGTGCACATAGCAGAGAGTGAAGAAGAGGGTGCAGATCGAGAGGATGAGGAGGGTGCAGAAGAATAAGGCTGAGTGAGCCACTCAACCAAGTCTGGTGCGTCCTTTAAAGTAATTGAACGCACCTTCTGCAACTTCCCACTTTGGCTCAAGGCTGTTGCTCCTGCCCTACCCCTACCACCCCTGCGGAAGGGCCTGCCTCTTCCTCTGCCTGTCATTTTTTAAATCACCCTGTGACAAAACTCTTAGTCCCTATACCGCTGAAGGACTGCTGCAGTATAGGGCAGCGGTCAGCAGTAGTGCACGTCAACCCTATGTATTGTGGACCGATAGCGGTCCTTACAGAACAGCAGACTGTACTGCACTCAGGCCTATGTACCGTAGCACCCTATACCAAGTTACCAGTCCTTATAAAAACTTTTGTGGACCAAGCAGGTTGTGTGTTAGTGATTAGCAGACTGTACGTCAGTCCCTATACCAATGAAGGACTGCTGCAGTATAGGGCAGCGGTCAGCAGTAGTGCACGGCAACCCTATGTATTGTGGACCGATAGCGGTCCTTACAGAACAGCAGACTGTACTGCACTCAGGCCTATGTACCGTAGCACCCTATACCAAGTTACCAGTCCTTATAAGAACTTTTGTGGACCAAGCAGGTTGTGTGTTAGTGATTAGCAGACTGTACGTCAGTCCCTATACCAATGAAGGACTGCTGCAGTATAGGGCAGCGGTCAGCAGTAGTGCACGTCAACCCTATGTATTGTGGACCGATAGCGGTCCTTACAGAACAGCAGACTGTACTGCACTCAGGCCTATGTACCGTAGCACCCTATACCAAGTTACCAGTCCTTATAAAAACTTTTGTGGACCAAGCAGGTTGTGTGTTAGTGATTAGCAGACTGTACGTCAGTCCCTATACCAATGAAGGACTGCTGCAGTATAGGGCAGCGGTCAGCAGTAGTGCACGGCAACCCTATGTATTGTGGACCGATAGCGGTCCTTACAGAACAGCAGACTGTAACGCACTCAGGCCTATGTACCGTAGCACCCTATACCAAGTTACCAGTCCTTATAAGAACTTTTGTGGACCAAGCAGGTTGTGTGTTAGTGATTAGCAGACTGTACGTCAGTCCCTATACCAATGAAGGACTGCTGCAGTATAGGGCAGCGGTCAGCAGTAGTGCACGGCAACCCTATGTATTGTGGACCGATAGCGGTCCTTACAGAACAGCAGACTGTACTGCACTCAGGCCTATGTACCGTAGCACCCTATACCAAGTTACCAGTCCTTATAAGAACTTTTGTGGACCAAGCAGGTTGTGTGTTAGTGTTTAGCAGACTGTGCGTCAGTCCCTATACCGCTGAAGGACTGCTGCAGTATAGGGCAGCGGTCAGCAGTAGTGCACGGCAACCCTATGTATTGTGGACCGATAGCGGTCCTTACAGAACAGCAGACTGTAACGCACTCAGGCCTATGTACCGTAGCACCCTATACCAAGTTACCAGTCCTTATAAGAACTTTTGTGGACCAAGCAGGTTGTGTGTTAGTGATTAGCAGACTGTACGTCAGTCCCTATACCAATGAAGGACTGCTGCAGTATAGGGCAGCGGTCAGCAGTAGTGCACGGCAACCCTATGTATTGTGGACCGATAGCGGTCCTTACAGAACAGCAGACTGTACTGCACTCAGGCCTATGTACCGTAGCACCCTATACCAAGTTACCAGTCCTTATAAGAACTTTTGTGGACCAAGCAGGTTGTGTGTTAGTGTTTAGCAGACTGTGCGTCAGTCCCTATACCGCTGAAGGACTGCTGCAGTATAGGGCAGCGGTCAGCAGTAGTGCACGGCAACCCTATGTATTGTGGACCGATAGCGGTCCTTACAGAACAGCAGACTGTAACGCACTCAGGCCTATGTACCGTAGCACCCTATACCAAGTTACCAGTCCTTATAAGAACTTTTGTGGACCAAGCAGGTTGTGTGTTAGTGTTTAGCAGACTGTGCGTCAGTCCCTATACCGCTGAAGGACTGCTGCAGTATAGGGCAGCGGTCAGCAGTAGTGCACGGCAACCCTATGTATTGTGGACCGATAGCAGTCCTTACAGAACAGCAGACTGTACTGCACTCAGGCCTATGTACCGTAGCACCCTATACCAAGTTACCAGTCCTTATAAGAACTTTTGTGGACCAAGCAGGTTGTGTGTTAGTGTTTAGCAGACTGTGCGTCAGTCCCTATACCGCTGAAGGACTGCTGCAGTATAGGGCAGCGGTCAGCAGTAGTGCACGTCAACCCTATGTATTGTGGACCGATAGCGGTCCTTACAGAACAGCAGACTGTAACGCACTCAGGCCTATGTACCGTAGCACCCTATACCAAGTTACCAGTCCTTATAAGAACTTTTGTGGACCAAGCAGGTTGTGTATTAGTGTTTAGCAGACTGTGCGTCAGTCCCTATACCGCTGAAGGACTGCTGCAGTATAGGGCAGCGGTCAGCAGTAGTGCACGGCAACCCTATCTATTGTGGACCGATAGCGGTCCTTACAGAACAGCAGACTGTACCGCACCCAAGCCTATGTACCGTAGCACCCTAGACAGACCAAGTTACCAGTCCTGATAAAGAGCTTTGTGGAACAAGTGAGTTGTGAATGATTAGCAGACTGCAGCAGAAGGGCAGCAGTCAAGTATAATATTCTTTCTATATTTGGAAGAAAGAATATTATACGTGTACAAGCCTATTACCGTACCACTGATACCAGTCCTGAAAAGAACCTTTGTGGAACTAATAGTAACAGCAAGTCTTTAAAATTATCCTCACTGCCTGACACACTGCTTCCTGCCTGTCCCTATACAAATTGGCAAAAAAGAGTAGGCTGGAACGATTAGCTGGAACAGCTCTTTTGTGGACCTGATAGTAACAGCTAATGATGATGATGATGATGATGATGAAGAAAGACTAATCTGGCTGAGCTGTCCCTAAAATAGCAGCATACAGCGCTCTGTCCCTTTATCTAAACTGACAAAAGAAACTCAGGCTGCTGACCTAACACCTATACCAGTCCTGAAAAGAACTTTTGTGTACCAAATAGCTAGCGTTTTCTCTGTCCCTACTCCACACAGGATCCTTTCCCTACAGTGACAGAAGAAAGAATGTAAAATGGCCACCGGATCGGGTGTATTTATAGGTTAGGGGGAATGTCCAAGTGTCCATGAGCTGTCATGTCTCAATTGGTTGTCCTGTAACACATGATAAACGTGTCACGAAAGGTTAAAGTTCTTGTATACATTAAACACGTAAGTCCGCCGGGGCGAACGACGGAAAAAGGCGTTCGAACCCGCGGACGGCGAAAGTCGGAAATTCGCCGCGAAACGACCGCCGGGCGAACCGTTCGGCCATCACTACTCCTAAACAACCAACTGACTACAAAGTGCTTCTTATATTGAGCACATTGGGGGAGATTTACTCAAACTGGAGCACTCTATGAACACTGTATGCAGATATCAATATCCTATTTACATTTTTATTATCAGCAATCCTATTGGAAACAACATTAGGCTCCGGCTACTGTTTCTTCTCATTGGTTTCTATCTCCTGCCCTCACACAGCTGCCAGGGGAAGTTTGGTGGCATGGTTGGCATGCTATGCATTTATGCATCTACTTTTATCGATGTTCTGTTTTGAAGTTTTTCTTTTAAAAAATTTAGGGTGGTATACCCACCCGAATACATCAATCTCTCGACCACTCTATTGCTAGTTATCTATACGGTGCCAGTAGGTCAGGATTTTTTCATCAATTGTAAGTGGAACATACTGGATTTTATATGTAAATGTTTGGTACCCCTCCTCCACTTTTTTTTGTACTGGTTTATTTATTAATTTGTGCTTTTGATCTCCAGGCAGCTATCTGTGCTTCTCCCGAAGAAGCGAGACTCTTCTTGTGAAACGCGTCGAGACTCAGCACAGCTGTCCTAGACTGTTGGCAGGGATTTTCATGACATATCCAGATCTTACGGAAAAGTTTATTACATGAATGTAAAATTTACTAATATGTTGATGCTTAATATATTTTCTTTTTTACATGTTGGGGCAGGGGTGAAATGATTGCATCTACACATGCCCTTACTGTGTTTTCTGGGCTGCTGCCAACATATGACATACATCAGAGGCAGCAGGTGGTATATAGGGGTGTATATCTTACCAAAATACTGTTCTTCTTGCTGTAATAACACAGTTGGGAGCATTTTTATTTTTATAATTTTATTAATATATCAAACAAACAAATCATTTTATCAAATAAATGATTATTGTATGTATGACACCTTTAAAGTCCTATGGTATTTAATGAGTGATGTTAATATGCTGGATCTGGGGATGTAGTTTCATTGGTAATTAATTATTGGGTAATGAATATATTTATTTATTTTTGCTTATTTTTCTTTATCTAGAAAGTTAAGGGGGGGGGGGGGGGGGTAGGTAATAATTGTGTTTGTTTTTTTTTTGTTTTTTTTTTCCATTTCAATATGTTTATTGTTTTGGAAAGGAGCATAAAAAATCAAGCAAGCATAGGAATCAACAAAATCATGGTTAAACATGTAGCAGTTAAAGTATAATCATGTCAATGAAGGTAAAAGGATACTGAAACATAGGCATGATAATAAAAACACCAAAAAATGCCGTGTCCACATTTTTTTTTTTTTGCGTAATTGTTATTTGTTTGCTTTTTTTTAGTTATTTTTTTTAAGTAGATTATTGATGGAACCAGCTTTGGCACAAGAATAGGTTCAGGATAGGTGAAAGGAACTTATGTAACCCTCAGGAGGTTAAAAAAAAATGAAAAAAAAAATGACCCTATTGACTGCAATGCACTGAGCCAAAAATGGTGAAATTCCCTCCCAATTTGCACAGAAATTTCTGTAAAGCATAATATCTGCTTATTCTCGCTGCCCCGGGTTGTAAAAACTCTGCAACAGCAAGCCGAGGGGTCTGGAGGAGACGCTCTCCAGGAGATGGACGGCTCACGGCGGCCCGATGATGTCATGCCATATGAGGGATTGTTAGTTCACAATCCTGATCATAAAACCGGGCTCTGTCATTCCTGCGGCGTGTTCTCCGGCGGCGTTCGATATGCAGCTTGTGCGCTGCACTCAGGCCTACGTGTGTCCTACATACTGAGAACGACGGAGGTGGAAAAAAGTTCACATTTCCCGGGTGTGCGTTTAATGCGGCCCTGAAATATTTCAGCCACAGCTCATTAATATTATTAAGCTGAATTTATAACGTGTCAGAATATCACAGAGGGCCGTACGGCGGGGGGGAGCGAGAGACATATGGAAATTAAGAAAACACACCCGTGAGATGTTCAGCTTGGGGGAGCTGATATGAATACCTCCATAAAGGGGACCTGTCGTTTTTTACAGCCTGGAGGCTGTGGTCTTGGGTGACCCTGACATCATCCTGTAAAAGCATCACTTGTACAAGTGCTTACACTTCTTACATGGCAGATTTTGCTGTAATATTCAACTTCAATCTAGAGCTGTCCCTGCAGAACATCTTTTTTTGCTACTAGATGTTCTTGGTTTGATGGCCAAGCATTATTTAGCCCACTTTCTTTGAGCCCAAGTTGTCCTGGACATGCCCCTGATAGAACATTCTTTATGCCACTAGATGTTCTTGGTTTGATGACAAAGCATTATTTAGTCCACTTTCTCTGAGCCCAGGTTGTCCCGGACATGCCCCCAGACAGTACTTTCTTTTTGCCACTAGATGTTCTTGGTTTGATGGCCAAACATTATTCAGCCCACTTTCTCTGAGCCGAAGCTGTCCTGGACATGCCCCAAACAGGACATTCTTTATGCCACTAGATGTTCTTGGTTTGATGGCCAAGCATTATTTAGTCCACTTTCTTTGAGCCTAGGTTGTCTCGGACATGTCCCCAACAGTACATTCTTTTTGCCACTAGATGTTCTTGGTCTGATGGCCAAACATTTTTCAGCCAACTTTCTTTGAACCCAGGTTTTCCCAGACATGCCCCCAACAGTACATTCTTTTTGCCACTAGATGTTCTTGGTTTGATGGCCAAGCATTATTCAGCCCATTTTCTTTGAGCTCAAGTTGTCCTAGACATGCCCTCTACAGAACATTTTTATTTTTGCCACTAGATGTTCTTGGTTTGATGGCCAAGCATTATTTAGCCCACTTTCTCTGAGCCAGGTTGTCCGAGACATGCCCTCAGACAGTACTTTATTTTTTCCACTAGATGTTCTTGGTTTGATGGCCAAGCATTATTCAGCCCACTTTCTCAGAGCTCCGGTTGTCCTGGACATGTCCTCAACAGAACATTCTTTTTGCCACTAGATGTTCTTGGTTTGATGGCCAAGCATTATTTAGCTCACTTTCTCTGAGCTCAGGTTGTCCCAGACATGGCCTCCAGACAGTACTTTCTTTATGCCACTAGATGTTCTTGGCTTGATGGCCAAGCATTATTCAGCCCACTTTCTTTGAGCCTAGGTTGTCTCGGACATGCCCCCAACAGTACATTCTTTTTTGCCAGTAGATGTTCTTGGTCTGATGGCAAAACATTTATCAGCCCACTTTCTATGAACCCAGGTTTTCCCAGACATGCCCCCAACAGTACATTCTTTTTGCCACTCGATGTTCTTGGTTTGATGGCCAAGCATTATTCAGCGCATTTTCTTTGAGCCCAAGTTGTCCTGGACATGCCCCCTAATGAACATTTTTTCTGCCACTAGATGTTCTTGGTTTGATGGCCAAGCATTATTTAGCCCACTTTCTCTGAGCCCAGGTTGTCCCAGACATGCCCCCAGACAGTACTTTCTTTTTGCCACTAGATGTTCTTGGTTTTATGGCCAAGCATTATTTAGTCCACTTTCTCTGAGCTCAGGTTGTCCCAGACATGGCCCCCAGGCAGTACTTTATTTTTGCCACTAGATGTTCTTGGCTTGATGGCCAGCAGTACACTCTTTTTTCCCACTAGATGAAGAAGCCATGCATTTCTTTACATCGGATGCAGTCAATTGGATGGAGCCTATCTGCAATTAATAACTGATGTATTTGTTACCATAGTTATTCCCCCATTGCATAGTACTGATGTACAGTGTTTTCTCTATCCCAGGACATTGTCCTCAAAAGGCCAGGTTGCTCCGGCCCTAAATAACAAGATAACAGGGCCTCTCCCTAGCTCCATTGCTCCGATAAGAAATGCGCAGTTATGAACCAATGGGTATTCTCCTTCACAACTGACCCTTCTCAGATGGACATACCTACATTTCCCTACCCCACATACTTGGCTATATCACAGAGCTCATGTATGTTCCTCTGGCTGTCTGCTCCCATTTCTGGTTTGCCTGTCACCAGCCCCAAGATGTCCTATCACCTGTCTGGAATCAGTGGATTCTGGCCAATGGAACTTAGCATTCACCTGTTCCAATTTGTGGTTGCCAACTGCCAAAACAGCTCAATTCAGTGTTGGTACTAAGGAGCATCCTATGGTGGCACTGAGGAGAGCCCAGTAGCAGCACTAATTAGCGTCCCGTGGCGGCACTGGGGCGAGGGTATACTATGCATAAGGCGCGTGTCTTGGGTCAATGGAAAGTTCATAACCAAAAAAAAAGATCTTAAGAGCAGAGGCAGATGAAAACACCCCTCTGATCACCAAGCACCCTCTGAAATTTTGCAGTTTTGTCCTTGGATGTTTTATCTTGACAGCATTCCATATTTAAAAATAGCAGCCTAGGACAGTTTATTTATGGACTCAGTTCAAAGTTTTGGCTGTTATTCTGTGTCTAGTATGAGTTATGAGCTAAGATTTATTACAAAGAATTACAAAACAGAGAAAATCTGAACAAAATTTGAACTTTTAAAGCAACCTTATCGTTATACAACATTTTTCATTGCAAGCCTCCACTACCACCACCAAACGCTGCTCTGTTCTTGAAACCATCTGGAGATGCTGATCTCCTGCAGCTCTCGCAGGTTTTTCCTGTTGACCTTCACCTCCTCTAGTGACATGGAGGTCAGCAGGGGAGAATAGTGAGATCTCCGGGGGGACGCAGGACATCAAGACACCTGGAAATGTTGGTTTCCCAATGGACTTCAGGGTAATGTTTTTTTAATTTAATTAATTAATTAATTAATTACATTTTATTTAATTTGTAATGGTGCAACATTAGGTGACACAAGTGGCAGGAGCAGGTAATATTCCCTCTCTGATTTTATAGGTACAGCTTGCCTTGAAAAATTCAGTATCGCTAGAGGGTCATTTTAAAAAAAGGTTGGTCCTTTGCTCATTCATGCACTTGTGATTTTGGACTTCTTTCTGCGTAGACTGTAATAGAATTGTAGAATTGTGGTGGGTCATGCTGGAGGTGTTGTGTTTTATGTATAGAGTGTAATAGAATTGTATTATGATCATGTCGAGATCATGTTGAAGATTTATCTATCCCCCCCCAGCAACACCAGTGGGACAATATCCCCCCCCCCCCACCAGGAGAACCAATGATGGGGCACTAAAACCTCCCATCACAAATCACGATGTATGTACTACTATTGACTGAGTATTGTTGTATGCACTACAGCCGCTACCTTATATCACAGTTGCTTCTCGCCTCTCTTTCTATTCCATCGAGGCAGCAGCGGGTGGGGCTGAGGTGGCGGGCTGACGCCAGCGAGGAGGAGAGAGGCAGATGTGCCTGGTCACATGAGCGCCACTGTATTCTCATGAGAATACGGCGGCGCCGCTGCCTTGTACACAGGAACAGGATTCACTTGGATGGATGCGGGACTGGCAGGGAGGAAGGTGACGTTAGACCAACTAATCAATAATGAAAATCGATTTTCATTATCGATTATTAACGATTTTATCGATTAATCGTTGCAGCCCTACTGATCTTCAGTATCATCTTGATGATAATCAAGAACCTGTACTGTGTGATTATCATGATGATAATGATGATGATCATTTAAGGAAGGACAGTGAAATGCATCCTTAAGCCGGCCATAGATAGTTCAAATCTTGAATGGTTCAGCAGGGACCACCTGAGATTCGAAACATCTATGGGCAGGCTAATTGTATCCTATCCTGTCCGTATACTACCCTAGCCTGTCCATATACTACCCTAGCCTGTCTATATACTGCCCTAGCCTGTCTATATACTGCCCTAGCCTGTCCATATACTACCCTAGCCTGTCCATATACTACCATAGTCTGTCCATATACTACCATATCCTGTCCATAGACTACCCTAGCCTGTCTATATATTACTCTAGCCTGTCCATATACCCGTGGACCACAGCTGGCGTGGGGAAGCGAGCCAGTGCCGCCACTATTTGCTTCAGGCCAGGTCCAGAGGCGCAGGTCCTGCGGACCATGGCTACAGAAATAGGTGGAGAGGCGCCGCAATAATCTCCACCCCGCCACCTTCACCGTATACATGGGCAGGGCAAAGGGGTGGAGTCAGGGGCAGGGGGGCCAAAGTGAGGTTTTGCCTAGGGTGTCAACAATCCTTGCACCAGCCCTGGTGTTCGGTCATGTTGGGGGTTGTAGTGTTCTATGTATAGAGTGTAATAGAATTGTATTATGATCATGTCTAGTGGTGGGTCAAGTTGGGGGTTGTAGTGTTCTATGTATAGAGTGCAATAGAATTGTATTATGATCATGTGCAGTGGTAGGTTATGTTGGGGGTTGTAGTGTCCTATGTATAGAGTGTAATAGAATTGTATTATGATCATGTCTAGTGGTGGGTCAAGTTGGGGGTTGTAGTGTTCTATGTATAGAGTGCAATAGAATTGTATTATGATCATGTGCAGTGGTAGGTTATGTTGGGGGTTGTAGTGTCCTATGTATAGAGTGTAATAGAATTGTATTATGATCATGTCTAGTGGTGGGTCATGTTGGGGGTTGTAGTGTCCTATGTATAGAGTGTAATAGAATTGTATTATGGTCATGTCTAGTGGTGGGTCATGTTGGGGGTTGTAGTGTCCTATGTATAGAGTGTAATAGAATTGTATTATGATCATGTCTAGTGGTGGGTCATGTTGGGGGTTGTAGTGTTCTATGTATAGAGTGCAATAGAATTGTATTATGATCACGTCCAGTGGTCGGTCATGTTGAAGGTGTAGTTATGTTAATTGTATTATGAGAGTCACTAATGGTTAGCTCACTGGGGGACAAAAAATACTTTCCCTATATGAATGCAATTGTCCAATTGTTCAGCAAGTGCAACGAAGTAACATTATACCGCATTATACCGTAGCGTAGTATGTCACAACATTGCTCAAACTTTTCTTGTGATTCTCTCCTTCGTTTTGAAGTCTGTTACATTGTTCCATGAAACAATCAGAGAACGGGATCCAGCTGTGGCTACGGAACATCTGCACACCATACACTGTATACATTCTGTTTGTGGAAGAAGGGCCATTTATTTTCAGAGTTTGCAGTCGGGTTTAAAGACAAGTTTTCAAAGCAATGACTAATCAGACTAAACATTTTCACATAGAAATTTTCCAAACCGTAATGTGTTTTTTCCTGTATATTTATGTGATGGCCTTGTTTGTGATCCACATGGAAGGGTTATCAAGGATGGAGGAGCGTCCATGGTGACAGCTAGAAGTGCTGTTTTCTCTTTGCAGATGATGTTGTCTGTTTTACAGCAGGCTCCGGATTCCACTCTGTGCGCTGCTGATCGATTAGTGCCTGCAATGATGAGGAACACTAAGCATACATAGGATGCATGTGTTCTAATGTGCGTCAATGCATGCAGATTTTGCACGTTTTACATCACTGAACAAGTGGACCTGTCATCAGAAATATTTTTCATGTTAAAGCTGAAATTTAGGTATGGATATGTTTTGTATATTTATACTGCTCCAGCTTGGACTAAGCTCCTTCTGTGCCATACCGGTGGGATCTCCCTGGAAGCTGGAAATCATAATCATTGTAGTAGACACCGCTACTCCAGTGATCTCCACTAGCTTCCAGGTCCCATGCCGAGATCTCCTTCCTTCTGGTGATCCCTCTAGTGATAACTAATGTTCTGCCATATGCTTCATTTAAAGTCCTGAACTTTTCCCCTTTGTAATCTAGTGATAACTAAAGATCTAATTAGGGCAAACAGGACCTCTGTCCTCCTGCTGGTGATCCCTCTTGTGAGAACCAAAGATCAATATAGAGGAATCAGGACCTCCTGCTGGTGATCCCTCTTGTGAGAACCAAAGATTTATGTAGAGGAATAAGGACCTCCTTCATGTGACCCTTCTAGTGATCAGGGGCAGCCCGTCCATTAGGGGCACACTGGCGCCGCCTCCACCTATCCATGCTTCCCGCCACTTTCAGGATGCCGGGTGCATAGATTCCAATAGAGGGTGGGTGTTTTTTTTGAAGCCCCTGATTAGAGCCAGCAGATCTAATAGACTTCAAAATAGGGTGGGCTCGGGGCGCATAGAATGTGAACGGAGCCCACCCAGGTGTGTTACAACAGCGAAAAAATATTCGCTGTTGTAACACAGATCCCCCGCCCGGCCAATCAGGAAGAGGGGTTTTGAGACCTGTCACACTATGGGCTGAAAGGACAGGAAATCCTATTGAACGTTTAGGAGAAGGGGAGGAGACGTGCGGCCGCAAAGATGGAGGAGATGCCCGCTGCAACTGCCCGATCCCGCAGCAGATGCCGAATCCCGCTGCCGATGCCACTGTCTAAACCCGTTGCCCGATCCCGCTGCCGGATTCCACTGCCCTATCACGCTGCTGATGCCCAATCCAGCTGCAATGCCCGATCCTGCTGCTGATGCCCACTGGCCGATACCCACCACCTAGATGGGTTAAGACAGTGAGCGGACAGGGGGTCTGGGGGGTTTGAGGTGCCACCGACCGCTGGGGGGGTGGGTGGTTGTTTGCTGCCCCTCCCAAAAAAAACACCAGCCACCACTGCTAGCGATATAAGGATCTATATAGAGAAATCAGGACCTCCTTCCTCCGGCTGGTGATCCCTCTAGTGATATAAAGCTCTATATAGAGGAATTAGGACCTCCTTCCTCCTGCTGGTGACCCCTCTAATGATATAAAGATCTATATAGAGGAATTAAGACCTCCTTCCTCCTGCTGGTGATCCCTCAAGTGTCATAGAGACCTATAAAGATAAATAAGGACCTCCTTCATCTTGATGGTGATCTCTCTAGTGATATAAAGCTCTAAATAGAGGAATCAGGACCTCCTTCCTCCTGTTGGTGACCCCTCTAGTGATATAAAGAGCTATATAGAGGAATCAGGACGTCCTTCTGCCTTCTGGTAATCCTTCTAGTGATTTAGAGATCTATATAGAGGAATCAGGACCTCCTTCCTCCTGCTGGTGATCCCTTTCGTGATATAAAGATCTATATAAAGGAATCAGGACCTCCTTCCTCCTTCTGGTGACCCCTCTAATGAGATAAATATCTATATAGGGGAATTAGGACCTCTTCCTCCTGCTGGTGATCCCTTTCGTGATATAAAGATCTATATAAAGGAATCAGGACCTCCTTCCTCCTTCTGGTGACCCCTCTAATGAGATAAATATCTATATAGGGGAATTAGGACCTCTTCCTCCGGCTGGTGATCCCTAAAGTGTCCTAGAGACCTATAAAGATGAATCAGGACCTCCTTCCTCCTGCTGGTGATCCCTCTAGTGATATAAAGATCTATATAGAGGAATCCGGACCTCCTTCCTCCTGCTGGTGCTGGTGATCCCTCAAGTGTCATAGAGACCTATAAAGATGAATCAGGACCTCCTTTATACTGAAATCATTAACCCTGTGTAAGCTCTGACACCATACAGAACTTACACAGAATATTTTGCAATGGCTTCAAGGAAGGGTAATACTGTAAAGATGGTATAGGTGGGTCAGGGTGGGCTATAATAGTCTCCCTAACCCTTTCAGCTCTTGCACCTGTATACCCCTTATGGGCCAGAGCAATTATGACATAATTTAAACAATCATCACTTGAAACAGACACATTTTTTTATTTAAAAAAACGAATATTTTTTTTTTCTTTATTTGATAAGGTGCTTTAACTGACACGTGTAGATCCAAGGTCACCCCTTTGATCTTCATGTGAATTAAACCAAAAAAATACAAAGTAACAACACTGTATCCCCCTATTGAGCTCCAGCACCGTGTTTAGAAACACTGTTCATAATCTCTGTGTTACATAGCAATAGCTGTAGCCGCTGCTGTGTTAGAGAGCAAGTCCCGGCTGTCATTTTTACAGCCAGGAATTGCCTGTAAAAGCAGCAGAAAAGGGAGCAGCAGTGGGGAAGTGGGACAAGGCCTACTGGTACCCCATGTGTACTTTGACAATGTTTCTTTAGGTACGCATAGTGCACCCAAGGTCCTGAACCAATTAAAATATGCGTAATATTAATAAACTGCCTGTGATAAAATGCGCAGCGCAACAAAAAAAAAAATCCTTATCTGTTCTGAAATATGCTCGTGCCGGCCCCCGTGGCAAAGACGGAGTTAATGACCAATTAATACCGGACTCCGGCTCACTCTGTGGTTTGAATCTTTCAAGATCGACTTTTCCCTCGAGACTCAATCCAAATACGAAGGATCCATTCCTTCAACGAGATAATTAAAACTCGGTCTGGAAACAATCCCCCCTTGCATAGCAATAATAAGAGCCACTAAAATTATTTTTAGAAATATATTTCCCCCCCCCCCCCCCGTATAAGTGAAACATTGTGTCTGTAATGTCCATTATAGAGTGATGGGCTGCCCAGGGAGCCAATGACATGCCATTACCGCGCATTTGCAGAGATCGCAGGGGACTCCGCGGCAGACGGTGCGATGTGCAGTAAAAAGTTAGCGGAGTTTATAAATGGACTGTTCCCTGTCTATTAATTTAATCTGATACAGGAGGGGTAATTCGCTGGGTCACGGACGAACGACGCTGATTAGCTCCCCGGGGGAAAACATGCGGAATTTCTGCAATCAAAGCGAGAGCTGAAGACTGTATACAAATGTTATGACAACAGCAAACACACATAAAGGAAGGCTAACTTCAAACGACAGACCATAATACTTTGTTTTATCATTAAAATGTATATACCCTCAAAACTGATTGTATTGTCATTGTATCCGTCTATTTTATTGGTAAAGCAGCACAGCGGTCCTAGCTCCTCTTACAGCACAGGGACCCTGGATCCAAATTTCAGTAGGAACGGCAAACTGCAGTTACATGCAGTGCCAGGACAAGGTCATCCATAGACCAGGGCGAACATGCCAAATTGCGCCCACCCCCCCCTACCCCCATGATATATAAGCATTATGTGTCAGCAAAAATCCCCTCCCCCAAAAAACGAAAAAATTGAGCGCTAATCTGCATACTTAGCTCAAATCCTCTCATTCCACATATGCTCCTAGCACAATTCTGCCCCTCCCTAAAAAAAAAAAATTCCCCCTTCCTAGCCCAAATCCTCTACCCCTCAAATTTCCTCACGGAGCGCAAATCCCCCATCCTAGCACAACCCTCCAATCATGCCTATTAGCACAATTCCCCCTCTCTAAATTTCCCCTCCTAGCGCAAAGCCCCTCTTTCCCGCCATATTACCTTTTCTAGTACAAATCCCCCATCCTAGCACAAATCCTCTCCCTCTATCTCCCCTCTAAATGCAAATCCCTCCCAAATCACCACTCCTATCACACCTCCACAAATTTCTCCTCCAAGCAGTGGTCGGCCCGTCCATTTCCCCTCCAACCGGTGGCCGCCCGCTCTCTCCTCACCTCCCCCTGTATGCATAATGGCTGCCGCGGTGGTGAGGAGAGAGCGGGCAGCCACCGGTTGGAGGGGAAATGGACGGGCCGCCACTGCTTGGAAGGGAAATTTGTGGAGATGTGCCCCTTTCGGGGCACCGGGCGCATGAATTATAGTGGCCAGTTTTTTTTTAAGCACCTGATTAGAGCCGGAAGTTTCTAATAGGCTTTAAAATAGGGTGTGCTCGGGTCACGAAGGATGCATCCGGAGCCCACTCAGGTGTGTTACAACAGCAAATTAATATTTGCTGTTGAAACACTGATCCTCAATCCGGCCAATCAGAAGCGGGTGTGTGGCCCGTTTTCCAATTGCCCGAAAAGAGAAGACTCCTGATTGGCAGCTGAGGAGGAGGTAGGAAACGGAAGCCGCCACTGCCATCGCCTTGATAACCAGGAGAACGGGAGGCTGCCACCGCTAAGCTGGAAAATCCGCCTGACCTGATGGGGGGGTGGGGGGGTTGGCATACTGGTTGATGCTGACCCCCCCCCCCCCACAAATAATTTTTACACTGGCTGCCACGGCTTCCAAGAACACTTCTTACCTCCTGCTGCCCTCCCCAAATTCCCCCTCCTAGCACAACCCCACCCCATCTCCTTGTGGTACCCCCGAACCTTACATGATACCACAGTGCCCAGGGCAGCCACACCTCCTGCCCACTCCTTGTCCCGGCCCTGGTTACATGAAGCGTGTACATTCTTCAATGTTTCAACCCAAAATCTGGTAAATTAATTATCTTCTCATCTGGAATCATGTGTGGAAGGATGGGGCGGGTGGCTTTAGAAACTGTATTGGCGGGGATATGGGATGGGGGTTAATGTGGATTATTTAATGTATATATAAACCCAATCACTAAAATCTCATATAAGCTTTAACATGTTAATGTAATTTAAAAAGTAATCTTTAATATTTTTCTTGCAAATCGTGTTTTATTACGGGTAATACAAATAATACATTTTCACAGATAGAATATAGGCTGGGAAGCAAAATACAAGAGGTGAGCCATGGTGTCTCGACAGAAAAAGAAAGCAAAACAAGTGAGGCATGAGGTCATGGCAATATCCCCTGCATTGGATTCCTGCTAGTCTTTAAGAAGCTTTAATAGTATTATTATAGAAGGGGGAGAAAGAATAGCTAGAGAAAAGTGGGGGAACAAGAATAGGAGAAGGAGAGAAGAAAAAATTAAAATAGGAGGGGGAGGGTGTGTGTATATAGGCAAGGCAGAGTAATGGTTCTCAACCACTGGTCCATGTCCTCCCTTCTTCTGGGCCTTAAGCCAACTGCAGATCTTTTAACCTCCCATAGTGACTCCCAGCTTCTGTCGTACCCATGGGCTGACTGGCAACTTTAGACCTAGCGGGGCAAGTACCATGGTGCAGCGACTCAGCCCCCCTCCCGCTCTCCCTCTTCCCTGTCTCCTACTGACCCCTATCCCAGGCTAAAGGTGCTCACCGGGCAGGTCAGACTGGACTGTGCCTGCTGCACCTACTCCAGGTTAACAAACTGGCTGGCATGGCTGCAGGGGAAGCCGGGACAGCTTGGTTGGGGCTAGCTGGGGGAGGATAGCCTCCAGCGGGGCACAGAGCTGGCCTCTGCTTGGACAGGGCGCACGCCATCCATGCCAGAGTTGGGGCGGCCTGGGCTCTTTCCTCGTTCTCATCCCACACTCTGTGTTTTTACTCCTCTTCGCCAGGAAGCCTTTAGACATGTCTGTGGCGGAGGCGGTGAGACCTTTTTACGGGGCATCAGCATCAGAGCAGCCCATGGGGCAATTGCCAGTCCACCCCTGATAGTGCCCCCCTCCCAACCTCCCATTGTGGCCCATAGTTCCCCCATGTACCATGAGAGCCCTCAGACTCCGGAGTGAACCCCAACCTTCCGCAGTGCCACCCAGTGGTTGTAAGAAGGAGCGACTGGGCATGCTCAGAAACATGCCCCGCCCACTCTGACGTCACTTCCGGTTACCTGTATTCCATGCTGGCCCTGACTGTATGGCCCCCCCATCTTGGATCAGAGACACAGTTTTTCCCGCTAGTCGGCTGGAGCTTCCACCTGCAGCTGTCTTTACTCCCAGGAGACATCCCGCTGGTCGTTATGGATTCATTGATATGCCTGTTTTTCACTTCCGTTTTCCAAGTGTTATTAAACCTTCCTTGTCATTAAAGTGTTTTATTACTGCACTTAGAAGTGCCTTCTTCTCTGCTTTGTCTTTCCCCTTAGGCTGCTGTAGAGCCCCTAGCCCTCCAAAGTGCCCCCAACAGAGTCTTACTCCAGAAACCTCATACCCTACAGAGCCACCGTGTCTGCTTCAGAATTCCCTAGCCCACTGCACAATCCAAATCCTCGCCCCCAGCCCACTACACAACCCCAATCCTCCCCCCCAGCCCACTACACAACCCCAATCCCCCCCAGCCCACTACACAACCCCAATCCTCCCCCCAGCCCACTACACAACCCCAACCCCCCCCCCCAGCCCACTACACAACCCCAACCCCCCCCAGCCCACTACACAACCCCAATCCTCCCCCCAGCCCACTACACAACCCCAATCCTCCCCCCAGCCCACTACACAACCCCAATCCCCCCCCCCAGCCCACTACACAACCCCAATCCCCCCCCAGCCCACTACACAACCCCAATCTACCCCGACCCAAAGTTACAAGCAGTCCCATCCAAAGCCTTTCAACATTTCAATCCAGATTATGCATTCCAATACTTTTATTGTGTGCGTATTAACTTTTTTTTTTTTTTTTTTTTTACTGTTGGGGCAAGGCCCACTGAATTGCAGAATATTTACATGGGACCAATTATATACACTCCTTGTATATATATTCCAGTCTTCACTCCAGCACAACACTTGCTTGCAGACTGTATAGGGTTAATATATGGTCAATACTTGTTCATACCTTGTTATATACTAATTGTAGCAGGGGTTGATTTACATATTGATTACATGGATAAGTGCATTAGAGTATTGGTTGCTAATAGTAGATAATGATATATTATTTTATAACATTTTATGACATAACATTCTATGACATAACATTCTATAAGTATGATAGTTAATATGTGGATACATACTCCATTTTTTTTATAAATAGTTAAGATAGCCGCTTCAGCTTATGCGATAAACCATTTGTTGGGGACTTTCCTGACATTAGGTCTATTGGCAATATGTAGGAAGGCAATATGTAAGGGGGTGATATGTTGGGTGGTAATTTGGCTTAGGTATCTGGCATGTGCATGTAGATAACATAAGGTGATGTACCATGAGCACATGTTGCTTTTGATAAGGAGTCCTATAAATTGGGCTCCCTGATAACTATCATATCAGAGCATATGCTGATTAGACATGTGCACTGACAAAAAAATGTGTTAGTTTTCGTTTTATTCGTTTTTTTGCTATCGTTTAGATACGGCATTCATTATTTCCGATAATTCATTCAAATATGTTCACTAACAGCCAAATTTGAAAGGAAATCCCAATACCTATAATTTAATATTCATTATTAGTTTTGTTATTATTTCAGATTTTGGGGTTTTCGAATTTTCAGATTTTCATTCTTTTAAATGTTCAGATTTTCATTCTTATTTTTGGATTTTCACATTTTCAAATTTTTTTATTTTGGAATTCCCTAATTTCGGATTTCCGAAATTCAGAATTTTGGAAATAAGAAATTTTGAAATTCGAAAATTCTGAAAATTCGAGATTTCGGAAATTGAAAAATTTGGAAATTAACATCAAATGAATTAATAAATGAATGTTTGAAAATTTGTTAAAAAATGAATTCAGGACGAAACAAATTGAACATGTCTATTGCTGATGCATGTAAAGGTATGCTCTCCGCGGTGGCAATAAAATATTTATTTGGAACCCATATCAAATCTGAAGGTTGATTTCTCTGTTTTCTTACAAAAAAACAGAACAGTCGAGATTAGGATCCCTACTCAATACTATTCCTCCTCAACACCTTCAGCACATTTCTTGCTTGCGCTTAAGGCCTGACTCTGACTCCACCAGGCCTTGAAAATTCCCTTTGCGGGTAGGGAGCTAAAACCCCTTTGGCGTAGCAAAAATATGACAGTCCTTGGTGCTGGTTGTCCTACACGTGGCTACTGCTCCTAGTACCACCTCTTCAGGTCCTGCCAGCCCTCCTGGCTGCAGCTGTCTCTCTCTCCTGCCCATGCTTCCACAGTCCACTATTCTGGTTCTGCGCCCATCCCAGCCTACAAACTCCCAGTCCTCTCAGGCGTGCCTCCTGAGTCCTCCTGACTGTGCATCACCCACCAGCCCTCCTGGCTGCGACCTGTTGTTCCTCCCTGAAGACTTGACTGGCAGTGCTTTCTCCTGCTGTCCTCTCCTTGCTCCCGTGTCTCCGGTCCAGGACACCACCGTGGGTTCTGTGAAGGTCCCGTTTTCACTCGAGCCCAGGTCTAATCAAAATTTTCATGAAATATCTTGGACTCTATCTCTTAAATGGTTGTTTGGCGCTGTCATTGGATTGTATGTATGTAGATTCCCAACCTATTCGGCTATTGGGAGGACAATCTGTAATAATTTTGCCTGAGCACAGCACTTATAATGAGGGTATGGGAAGACCACATGGCTCTCAGTTGGAGACTGCTCCACACCCAGAGAGACAGGAGGTCTCCAGGAGTCAGAGGGGCTGCAGGAGGCAGCCAGAACGTGTGACTGCAAGAGGCAGTGCAACGGCCTGAGGACTAAGGCCAGAGCGGAGCCATCCACATTGAGGAATCCTGTGGTCTGTGTGACCAGGATAAAGAACAGAAGTACTGCTACAGAGAGCCAGGTGGGCTAGCATTTTCTGTTGTGTTTATTTGCGGGAGAAGAACCCCTGCGTGGGAAAACCTTTATGTTACAGACTTTTATTTGCCCTTTTAAAAAAATGGGCTACCATGCCCTTAAATATAGTTCCTGACTGGCTTGAATCACTGATAAACGCACCTGCCACAAGAGCTAACGGCCATCCATGCCACAATCATGGGCGTCCGCGGGTAGGGGCAAGGGGGGGTCAAGTCCCCCCCCCCCCCCGGAATCAGGGATCAGATCTTAAATTCAGCACAGTTGCATCACTATGGGGGTGCGGGCAGCCCGAACCCAGGTGCCACCCACCAGTAGGGTAACACCATCAAGGTGCTGTCAAGCCCCCCATCAGTGTAGTGTGACTTCGGGCTCTTTTCCCTGCTCAGTCCAGCAGATAACTCAGCGTCACTGTGACAGGAGAGAGGCGAGCTGCAGGCCATCAAAGGTTTCCCCCACTCGCCCCCCCCTTTCTCCTGTCATGGACAAGAGACAGCGGCTCTCACCAGGTCCCCCACCCAGCTTCCTGCCCACTCCGTTCCTTCCCTATTGGCCATAACTGAGGGCCAATCAAAGGAGACTAGGAGAGAAGAGCATCATGGGACATGTAGTCCCAAAGATTGGCGGCCCCATTTTTCACAGGGAAGAGGCTACAGCTCGATCAAGAGAGAGATTGAGAGACTGCAGCCTGGAAAAAACCTGAGGGAAAAAGCGCTACAGGACAAAGAATTAGGAGTGTGCTGCCCAGCACCACCAGAGAGAGAGCCACGCTGCCCAGCACCACCAGAGAAAGAGCCACGCTGCCCAGCACCACCAGAGCGAGAGACACACTGCCCAGCACCACCAGAGAGAGAAAAACGCTGCCCAACGCCACCAGAGAGGGAAAAACGGAGCCACTGCCAGGGTACAGACATGCTACACTACTGACCAGAGTCGCCCCAGGGAACCCAGAGTGAGCGATCGTCCAGTCGGAAGAATCACTGCTGTAGTTTCGCTGGGTCTGGTAAGAGGGCCTGTTGGCCATTATCCATTACTTTCTCTAGGGACTGTACTACGTCTGCAGTCTCTGACCATGATAATGTGATCATGACAGTGTCGAAAAGGGGCGGTGCATGGGTGACCCTAAACTGATGCCCCCCCCCCCCCTGAAAAAAGTTCTGCGGACGCCCATGGCCACAATATATATATAAATATATATATTGAGGATTGTGTCAAAGAAATGTTTTACCGAAGAGCATCTCCACCACAGTGAGCCTACTTACCGGATTCTTTTAAGCAGTGTAGGAAAGATCTTATGAAGTAATGTTATCCCATAAGGATTTTATAGTTTTATAGTCTTGAGCTTTACAAGCAATGGCAAAAGCATGAATGAGTGGTAATGTCCTGGTCCAGTCTTCTGTTGATATGGATACCCAACATTCTATATCTTATTGGAAGGATAATGGTGTATTCACCTTATGGTTTAGTAGTAATTCATAAAGAGATCATGTGTTGCGAGACTGAGGCCGCGTACACACGGGCGGACTGTTCGCCCAACTTTGTCCGCTGAACAGTGTTTCAGCGGACAGTCCGCTCGTGTGTGGGCTTCAGGGGACAGTTTCAGCGGACAGTCTGACGAACAAAGTTTTTCGGAATTTCCGTAAAACTGTCCGCTGAAACTTGGTTTGAGCGGACAGTCTGCTCGTGTGTAGGCTTGTTCATCAAACTAAGTTCCGCGCATACTCAGAAAGGATTTACACGCCGAAGGTTGCATTGCAGTGTATAGGACGTCGTTTTCTAGTCCCGTCGTACGTGCCGTTCACGTCATCGCGCACGGTTTCAGCGGACTGTTCGTTCATCGTGTGTGGTCAAGTCCGTTCATGCTAATTTTGAGCGGACTGTTTGTCAAACTGTTTGACGAACAAGGTTGGGCGAACAGTCCGCGCGTGTGTACGCGGCCTGAGAGCAAATGGTCTCTTAAAGAGGAAGTAAAGCCTCTTAAAAATAAAAAACAAAATACACCCTGCAAGGCAAAGGCATAATAAGCTAGTATGCATAGCATACTTGTTAGGTACCTGGATGGTGAGCCTGACTTGATGGAAGAAGACCTCTCTTACGACTCTGGTTCAGGGCCCACTGGAATGAAGACAGTGGTCCCGTGAGCGCAGCAGGGTAGGAGCGTATGAGCTGGATGCAGCAGCTGGTGCAGGCAGTGTAGATGGTCCTCCAGATGGCTGGAACTGCAGGAACTGGTTGAGGCTGGAGGAAGCTGGTGGAGCTGGCAGAACTGGCAGAAGTAGGCAGAGCAGGAGAACCAGCAGCAACCGGTTAGAAGGAGGCACAGAAACGGCAGCAGCGGATCCTGGATGGACTCAGAACACTTGGAACAAGCAGAGGGTTGGTCAGGCAAGCCGGGTCAAACAGGTAGGCAATCAGGCAGGAACGGCAGGCAAAGGCACAGTCACTGGCTAGCAAAGGGTTCAGCAGCAAATAGGTAGTCCATAAACAGAGTCAGGCAGGCCGGGATCAGGGCAGGAGAGATCAGCAGAGTCAAACGTAAACCGGGTCAGTATTGGTAATCAGATGAACAGGTAGCAGGGGTTTCAGGTACAAGCTGCAGACAAACAGCACAGAACACATGCAGCTGTACCTTTAAATAGGGCCACTGGCCCCAAATTGCGCTAGTGCGCACGGGATGTGCGCGCACACGGCCGCTGCGCACGTGCGTGCGCCTGAGGTTGTCACGCAGATTCGCTGGCAAAGCGCGAGCAGAGCCCTGACAATACTAGCTCATTATGAGTTACTTACCTGAGATCGAAGCCCCAGCATCGGCCCTCGTTCGCCTCGTCCAACGCCACCGTCTATCCCGGAGTTACTTCCGGGTATCGCGACTCCAGCGTTGCGACTGGCCAGAGCCACGATGATGTCACTCTGGGGCATGCGCGCTGGTGCTGCCACTAACGGCATGATCGTCATTAGAAACGGCACGCTCAGTGTGCCTGCGCCCATATTCTACGACATCGATGCTGTTATTCCTGTAAATATCTCCTAAACCTTTTAGGTTTGGGAGATATTTCTTGCACCTACAGGTAAGCCTTAATCTAGGATTATCTGTAGGTTAAAGTGGTTGTAATTGGTTTACAACCCCTTTTAAAGGGGTTGTAAACCTTCCTGTTTTTTCACCTTAATGCATCCTTATGCATTCCTACAACCGTGCAACACCTACTTTTTTATTCTATAAGATCTCTACTTAAAAAAAAAAAATGTTTGGGGTTTCTCAGTAATTTTCTAGCAAAATAATGCTGATTTTTACATGTGAGAAGTGTCTGAATTAGCCCGGTATGGAAGTAGGTAAACAAAGGATTCTCAGAGATCTATGGGTTTTCTAAAGAGATGGCATAGCAGAAGTTGTCTGCCTGTCTCTGATTGAATCGTTGGAGAGAGTTGTATAGAGAGAGAAAAGTTAGTGCTGTGACGCACTTACTTTTGTGTGTTCATTTCAATTAATATGCAATATTTTATATTTATCATTTGTATTTATTTTTTTAAATAAATTTTTTAAGAAATAAAAAAAAAAAGTCCAAAAACAGCTACACATTTTTCAAGAGTCATTTGAGCCCCATAGACCCTCCTTTCCCCATCTGACCCTCCATTCCCCATTCTTTGGACAAATCTATCAAAGATCAACTTACATGTACGAGGGCCGTTTATTGAGGAAAACCGATTGGCTGCCAACACATGTGGACAGAACCATCCAAGGGAGAATTAAAGTATTTTAATGACCATTACAAGATGGAAAGGAAAGCGAGCAAAGTATTTAATTCTGAATTCCAAATGTCTGATTCACTCCTCAGATGTTGTAGGGAACGAGGTGACAATCTTTCCCCATAAAATATGTTTCTGAATTTACTATTAACTTCCTAACAAGCCGAGCGTTTCATAAATCGCTGCTCGCGGGTGGAAACCGAGAGACGGGAGACTTAAAAATACATTTTCACTTTATTATAGGTGAGGAATCGTTAGAATGGAAACATTCCATGTCTGTGTGGTTCAGTCAATGGGATGCATACAACTGTCATCGGACGGCGGACCCCTGCGGTTTATGTGTCGTCCCCCCATCAATCGACGATCTGATGTTCACATTTTACCAAAACAGAAGTCAGGAGGAAGAAATTTTAACCTGAGACAAATACAGTGTCAATGTATCTAAAGTTACATTAAGATTTTAGATTTGGGTAGAATGTGGAAGTTGGAGCCTCTGGCAGGTTTTTATTGTTGCTTGTGCCCCCAATGGGGAGATTCACTCTCCCTGTTAGTCTCAATGGCAGAAATTGAAGCGAAATCCGAAATTTTGCATAAGACCTTGTACACACGGTCGGACATTCCGACAGAAAATGTCCGATCCGACCATGTTGTCGGATAATCCGACTGCGTGTGGGCTCCATCGGACTGTTTCCGTCAGAATATCCGACGGACCAAGTTTTCCAGCTTGGCTATAAAACTTTCCGACAACATGATCCGATCAGACCTTGTCCGATCATGTGTAGAGAATTCCGATCGGACAAAGTGCCACGCATGCTCAGATCAAATTCCTACACCAAAGCTATTGGCTACTAGCCTGAACGTAGTCCCGTCGTAACGAAATAACGTCATCACGTTCTGAACGATCGGATTTTCCAACAACTTTGTCCGACCGTGTGTATGCAACAGTTTCGGACAAAATCCATCGGACAAAATCCGACGGATTTGGTTGTCGGAATCTCCGACCGTGTGTACAAGGGCTTAGGGGACCACTCTGCAACTGCGAGCCAAGCGTTTGACTTGCGGTTGCGGTGGGGCCTCATTGAATTTCATGGGTGGTGGTGCCTGTCAACCTCGACATTAGGGATAGGTGAACGCTTCGGGCTAAGCATAAGTGGGACCCAAACATAGCCTGTTCGGGTGTTCAGTAAACATTAACATTTTCTGTGCTCTCGGCGGGATGTTCGCCCGCCGAGCACACAGTCAATAGATTGTTAAAGGGATTGTAAACCTTCATGTTTTTTCACCTTGATGCATCCTTAGGGCATCCTAGCCCCCCAGGCCCCCCCCCCATTTTATTTACCTAAGCCCTGGAATTTCACCCTGTGGAGACGCGCTCTTCCTCTACCTGGGGTTCTCTGCTCTTGATTGGATAGATTGATAGCAGCGCAGCCATTGGCTCCCCCTGCTGCCAATCAAATCCAATGACGTGGACGCCGGGGCCAAGTCCGGCATTCGCATCTATGGATGCAAAGGCTGGACTCGGGAGCACGCCCGCAAGGTAACCCTAGCCCGGGAGATCGCTTCTCCTAGGGGGTTATCTGATGCGGGGAGGAGCCGCGAGAGCCACGAGGGACCCCAGAAGAGGATGTTCGGGGCCACGCTGTGCAAAACGAGCTGCACAGTGGAGGTAAGTATGACATGTTTGTTATTTAAAAAAAAAAAAAAAAACAAGCCTCAACAATCACTTTAAAGAGTGGGGCTGGGAAGGCAGCCGCCACGTCCTTAACAACAGACGAGTCATCAGCTGTCAGTGGGCTTCCAAACTCATGGGGGTCCCCCCCAATCAATACCAGGCCCTTTTGGGTCTGGTATGGATTTTAAGGGAACCCCACGCCAAAAAAAACCAGACAAGCAAGTGCTCCTCCTCCTGAACCATAACAGGCCACATACCCTCAACATGTGGGGGGGGGGGGGGGGGGGTGCTTTTGGGCAGGGGAGGCATTTTTTTTGTTTTTGTTTTGTTTTTTCTATTTTTTATTTATTTTTTTGTAGCCAGGAAAATGTATTTAAATGTCTTTTTTTTGATTTTTTCTTTGCAAATGTCAGTTTTGCTGCAGCAGGTTCTATACACAATACAGATGCAGCACTTTACAGGCAGACTAAGGGGATCCCCCAGGCACTATATTTGAAGTTATTTTTTATTTTTATTAAAACAAAATATGTTGATTAAAACCAGCAAAAGCTGGTCAAAATTAAAATTAACATATAGTCCATAAATCCAGTATAATCATATAAACGGTCAAAACAGTTCATCCATGTGTGTCCCATACGGCAAAAATGCTTATTGTTCGACCGGCACCTTATGCGTTATCCCCCTATGGCATTAGACTCACCGGATAAAAGATAGATATATGCCCGTCGTAATCAACCATTAATGGAGCTTCAAGATCCGTCCTTCCATCTACATGTCACTCACAACTATATGCATTCTTGGAGATGGGGCGTGGATCAAATAATTGAAGAAGATGATGCACACGAGGTCGCAAAAAAGTGTCAATACATGGACAATGTGTTATTTCATGGATGACTCTTTAGTTGCCAATCTTGCCTCTTTTTTTGCATTAATACATGTCCCCCAGGGCAGTACCCAGGCCTCCATATCCTTTTGTGTCCAATAAGTTGCATATAAGCCTTCAAAATGGGGACTTTAGATTTTTCATGTTCGAGTCCCATAGACTTTAATAGAGTTTGCGCTTTGGGTCCAAAACTTTTTCCCTGTTTAGGAGTTCTAGTGCGAACGAACCAAACCGTTTTTTTTTCGGCTCATCACTTCTCGGCATGTAGCATTAAAATTGCCGCGCTGCAGCTGTGGAAATCCGTACTCATCGAAACTGCACCATATCTGCTTGTAGGTGAATCCTTGGGGGGGGGGGGGGGGGGGGGGGATTGGTTACATGTTCAAAAAAAAAAAAACATCCTTTGGAATAGAGAGTAGAAATAAATAAATATCATCAATAAACTGTTTTAATTCACCATACAAATATATATTTGAAATCAAATCTTTATTATTTTCTTGAAATAACATGGTGTTGGTGGATTTCTGCCAGTCACAGGCTGTGTCCCACCCCTCCAGCCTCTGTCTTAGAATAAGAGGGAGGTGAAGCCTCCATTAATCTACGTGTAATATCCTGCCCCCATTTTGTTTAGCTCAGGGCTGTGCGGTGAGGTCAGTGGCTGGGTAGGCACTGGTTAGTATCAGAGCCAGATACACACGGGCTACATACACCATGATTGTTAGAACGAGAACATTAATTATCTCCTCTGTAACTCTAAACATGTAATCTGTAAAAAAAATTCAAGCGTTGCCTGTGGAGATTTTTAAGTACTGTAGTTTGGCGCCATTCCACGTGTGTGCGCAATTTGAAAGTGTGACATGTTAAGTAATTTATTTACTTGACGTAACATCATCTTTTACATACAAAAAAAATGGGGATAACTTTTTTTTTTTTTAATATTCATAAATTTTTTTAAAAAACGCATTCGAAAAATTGCTGCGCTAATACTGTGTAACATAAAAAATTGCAACGCCCACCATTTTATTCTCTAGGGTGTCTGCTAAAACAATGTATATAATGTTTGAGGGTTCTGAGTAATTGTCTAGCAAATAAATGATGATTTTGACATGTAGGAGACAAGTGTCAGAATTTGTCTGGGTGGCAAGGGGTTAATTACCATAAGTAATACACAAATAATTATTATATATTGTTTTTAAGGTAATTTACTATATTTTCAAAAACTGCATTCAAGCAGGTGGCTTAACGGACAAATTATTGGAGTTTGAAGTTATAACTTCCAACCAGTAATTTCACAGAAAATAGATAAATAATAAATGATTATGTTTTAACATATAGCATAATAATATGTGATTTAGTTTGCTTATTACAGTTCCTTTTCAACAGCAGCAGATTCTCATTCTCCCTCATGGGATTGTGGGTAAATCTTATACTCATAAACCCATGTATTTCCTTGTAGTTAAAGCGGAGTTCCACCCAAAAATGGAACTTCCACTTTAAACACTCCTCGCCCCCTTACTGCCACATTTGGCATGTAATTTTTTTTTGGGGGGGAGTGGGGAGTGGGGGCTTTGTTAGGAGGTGGACTTCCTGTCCCACTTCTTCCTTCCACCCAGGGACCGCCAAGGCGACTCCTCCTTTCGCCTTAGGCGGCTCCTCCCTCTAGGCCAGTGGTGGTGAACCTTGGCACCCCAGATGTTTTGGAACTACATTTCCCATGATGCTCAAGCACTCTGCAGTGTAGTTGAGCATCATGGGAAATGTCGTTTCAAAACATCTGGGGTGCCAAGGTTCACCATCACTGCTCTAGGCGATCTCCTAGATCTCCTTTTATTCTCTAGGGCAGTGATGGTGAACCTTGGCACACCAGATCTTTTGGAACTACATTTCCCATGATGCTTGACTACACTGCAGAGTGCATGGGCATCATGGGAAATGTAGTTCCAAAACATCTGGGGTGCCAAGGTTCGCCATGACTGCTCCAGGGTGTCTGAAAAAAATAAATAAATAAAATAAAATAAATATATATATATATATATATATATATATATATATAATGTTTGGGGGTTCTAAGTAAGTTTCTAGCAAAAGAAAAAAAAACTGATTTTAACTTGTAAACAACAGATCTCAAAAAAAGACTCTGTCCTTAAAGAGGACAAAAAAAATTCTTTTTTACAAATACATTTTTCGTTATTACCGTTATGTGATTTGTAAAGGGGGTGGGGCCTGGGCAATCAGAGCGGACCTTGTTTTTTGCTGCTTAACAAAGACCTAATATAAAAATAAATCTCACAATCTTGTCCACATGACTGTTCTCTTTATTGCTTTATTAAATTTAAAAAAATAAAAATGTTGTTAGTTAAATTGGGGGCAGCACAGTGGTGTAGTGGTTAGCACTTTTGCCTAGCGGCAAAAGGGTTGCTGGTTGGAATCCCAACCATGGCACTACCCTCCCGGAGTTTGCATGTTCTACTTCTACTTGGGCTTGCATAGGTTTCCTCCGAGCACTCCAAAGACATGCTGGTAGGTAATTGACTTCTGAATAAATTGGTCCTAGTATGTGTGTGTATGAGTTAGACCCCTTTCACACCAGGGCGTTTTGCAGGCGCTATAGCGTTAGAAATAGCGCCTGCAATCCGCCCTAAAGAAGCTGCACCATTGTGTGCAGTGTGAAAGCCCTGAGGGCTTTCACACTACAGCGGTGCGTTGGCAGGACGTCAGGGAAAAGTCCTGCCAGCAGCTTCTTTGGAGCGGTGAAGGAGCGGTGTGTTTACCGCTCCTCCACCGCTGCTCCCCATTGAAATAAAAAAAAGCGCCCCGCTAGCGGCCGAAATGCGCCGCAAATCCGCCACAAATCCGCCACAAATCCGCCGGTAAAACGCCGCTAAAAATAGCAGCGTTTTACCTCCGACGCTATCAGCGGTGTGGTGTGAAAGGGGTCTTAGGGACCTTAGATTGTAAGCTCCTTGAGGGCAGGGACTGCTGTGAATGTACAATATATATATATGTAAAGCGCTGCGTTAATTTACGATGCTATATAATTACCTGAAATAAAATTTTAAAAATAAAAGTATGAAGTATTGCATATGAATATGTTATAATATTAGTATTGATCACCACCAGCAGGTGGTGATCTAGTATCCTTTTAAAAATTTGACCAGGCATATATTGCTCTGCGGATAAAAATTCTATTGTAGAGCTCAATAGCTCAAGCTGGAAGTCAGAGAATGATAGTCAGCTAGACAGTGGACAGCAATGGTAGCCACCTTATTCCTATCAAGTATATCTATACTCTTTTTTTTTTATATCATCTGTATCTCACTAGGGAAATTTACCTTAACTTCCTGTTCTGTACACAAAACAGGAAGTGAGAGGACATTTCTACAAAATGAGAGAAATCACCTCTCCTGTTCGAAAAAATTATCCTATAATAATATCCTTTCAACCCATGGACAATGGTCAACAAGATAAACAGAGCTAGTAATAAAAACTGCCGGGGGTTCTAACCTTTCCCCACTATCGAAAAACTAAAAGTAAAAAGGTTTTGGCTTTGGATACATTTTTTTTATTTTTGAAAGAATGTTTATTGAGATTTTCAGTCTTATACACATACGTATCAAATACATAAAATACAAATCAACAGGTTATGCATAACTACGTCTTGGTGTTATTCTATCATAGCACCTAACAGCATTTAGTGCCTTCAGGAGTGGAAGCAACATTCCTAGTCTTATAACTATAACTCTATACCAGAGCCTAAACATGGTAGCCCTACCGTGGCTCGGGGGGCCGCTATGAGGTTGATGTGTTGGGCAACTTTAGGACACCCAAAGAGTTCGTAATGTCTCTTTTAAGATACCAGTCTGTGTATCGAAATGGTTGCATATTTGTTTGTATCTCTGCTTGTGAGAACACATGTTCCATAAATCTGTGCCACCTCGAGAAGAATCGCGTGGTGAAGCTGAATTTCAACAGAATAGTATCCAGCCTTTCAAGGTAAAAGAGAGTTATCAGGGCTTTTTTCACGGCCTGTACCTTAGGCGGTGTTTCCTTGATCCATTGTGTCATGATAGTCCTTCGTGCAACCAGAAGGCAGAGATGCGCTCATTGAAGGATCCGCAGAGAGTTCAACTCGGAGAATGCGGGCATGGATGGTGTGCACCCAAATAGGCATAGCAAGTGGTCTCTTGGGATCCGAACTTTAGCTATCTCATGTATGAACTTCAGTACGGAGTCCCAGTATGCAGTAATAGCTGGGCACTCCCATAAGTGATGTAGTAGTGTGGGGCGTTGTGTCAAGCACCACTGGCAACGTTCCTGCTCAGGATCTGTACCGTTGATGCGAAAGGGGTAGTATGCTCTGTGCAGAATCTTAAATTGTGTTTCTCTTCACGTTTCAGAAACAATAAGTTGTCGGACTGGTTTGTGTCCTCCAATATTTTTCCGGGAAGGTCGACGTCATCAAATATGTCAGCCCACTTTTTGAATGGTTGAAGATCGTACTTGGCAGATTGGTGGGAAATAAGATTGGTATATAAGCTGGAGATAGAGTAGTCCCCATTATTTAGCACCGTGTCTAAAAAGGATTTTTGGAAAGGATCCGTGCTAGGTCCATGATAGTTCTTCAGGTAACTGAGCAACTGGTGGTAATAGAAAATATGGGTCGCTGGTAGAGAGAATTCTCTAGCCAGCAGCCATCTGGAAAGGTTTTGTTTTGCCCGAACCTTTGAGGTAAATGTCCTGTACTTTAGTAAGACCTTTCGTTTTCCATCAGTCAAATGCTCCATGCATGGTAGATGGGGGGGAATTGGGATTGGCTTGGATAGGCAGGTGGCATGAGATACTGGAAGGCAACCCTAGTAGTCTCCGGGTCTCCCTCCAAGCTATAACTGTGTCTCTGATAAGCATATTTGACTTGAAGTGTACAGATAGCTTGTTTGGTTTCGAGTGGAGAATAGCTGATAGGGCAAATGGTGTGGCAGCCGCCCCTTCTAAAATATTATTAGAGTATCTGGATTTGCCCGATATCCAATCAAGGCCTTGCCTAAGTAAACAAGCTAGGTTATAGAAACGTATATTGGGCAAGCTCGCCCCCCTTCTGCCTTCGGGAGACATCGCTTATGTAGAGCAATCCGTGTTTTTTTGCCAGACCATAAAAATTTTGTTAGCGCCCTATGGATTCATTTGACATCGGAATGTTTAATTAAAAGAGGGATAGTTTGCATGGGGTAGAGCAAACGCGCAAACGATACCATTTTGAAAAGATTACATCCCCCAAAGAGCGAGAGGGGGGAGAGCTGCCCAAGCTTCTAACTCCTTCACAATTTTTGATATCAATGGTGGAAAATGAAGTGTATACAGAAAAGAAGGTTCTCGACCAAAGCGTATTCCCAAGTAAGTGATACTCGGAGTTGCTATTGCTAGGGGGGATCGATGGAGCCATTTAGTAGCTAGTTTAGGCCTGAGCGACAGTATTTCACTCTTGTCAAAATTAATACGTAACCCCGAGCATAGGCGAAAAAGTCTGAAAAATGTCCCTGAGTCTCTCAAAGTCCTCTGAGGGTTTGGTGGAGATTAACAATAAATATTGTCCGCAAATAGAGCGGAGCGTAGCGTTTTGTCTCCTATTGTTATACCACTGATTCCGTCAGGTGAGTTGAGTAGTCTGGATAGTGGCTCGATTGCGAGATTAAATAGTAGGGGGGGAAAGGGGGCACCCTTGTCGGGTTCCTTTTGTCAAGGGGATCGTGTCTGAAATAAAGTCAGGTGTAACTAGACGGGCCGTTGGGGATTCATATAGTCGGTGCAGGAAGCTTATGATTGGGCCCGAGAACACTAGACGTTCCATTACTCGGAAAAGCCAAGATAAGCTGATGTTATCAAAAGCCTTTTTGGCATCTAACGACATTATGGCAACGTCTTGTTCAGGGTGCAGTTTAGCGTATTCCAGTACTGTCAGGACTTTGCGGATATTTACGGTGGCCGAGTGTCCCTTTACAAATCCCGATTGGGCCGGAAGTAGTTAGGATGGGAGTATATGTGCTAGGCGCGTTGCAATAATTTTGGATAAGATTTTGACATCTACACTGATCAATGAAATTGGTCGATACGACCCTGGAAGTGTGGGATCCCTATCTTTTTTGCCTATTAGCTTAATGTACGCTTGTGTGCCCGTAGGTGGGTATGGGCCTCCGTCCCAGACGGCCTTAAAGACCTGTTTCAATGTATCTGGAATTAATTCTTTGGTTAATTTGTAAAAATCGGCTGTAAAGCCGTCCGGGCCCGGAGCTTTGGAAGAGGCTAATGACTTGATTGTGTCTTGGCTATCCTCTACCGAAATAGGTTCGTTAAGGGTGTCTAAAGTATCTCCTGGCAGTTTGGGCAAGTGCAGTTTATCTAAAAGGGCCTCCGCCACATGCTGGTCAACAGGGTCTGCCGAGTATAAATGGGTATAATAATTTGCTAGGATTTTGTGAATATCCATGGGAGTAGTATGCAACACCCCAGCGTAATTTTTCAGGGCAAGGATGCGAGTGGGCCGTTTTGTCCTGGTGCATAGTTTTGCGAGTAGTTTGCCCACCTTATTACCAAATTTGTGGAAATATAAGGTGGAATAGGAGGTTTTGGCTAGCTTCTGTTGTTCAGCCCAGAGATCAAACTCTCGCTTGGCAGCTGTCCAGGTCCGAACATTTGCGGGTGTGCGATTAAGCGTTAGTTGTTCGTGTGCTAATCGTAGAGTCTCGCTGGCCCTTACCTAATGTCGTTTGGCATTCTTTTTAAACTGGGTGGTGTAAGAGATAATTTTGCCACGTAAGAAGGCTTTTTCGGCCTCCCAAAAGAGATTTGGGTCCGAGAGATGCGCCGCATTATTGGATGCATAATCCGCCCATGCTGTTTCCAGCATGCAGCGAAAATCCTCATTTCCTGAGGGGAAGCGCCACATTTGTATCGGGGACGAAGTTTGTGTATCCATCAATTTAATAGCTATGGGGCTGTGGTCCGAGATTCTAGCGTCATTGATTTCTGGGTCACGAGTTGTTTGCGATAGGGCTGGTGAAGCGAAAAAGTAGTCGATTCGAGAAAAAGAGTTATGTGGGGGGGAATAAAAAGTATAATCTCTATCAGTTGGGTGGGTCAGTCTCCATACATCTATGAGCTGCATCTGTTTGACTGTCTTCGCTAGGGGAGTCGAGGCGGGGTTTGGGCCATCCTGACTGGTCCCCCTACATGTGATTTTACCCGTGCGGTCCAGTGTGGGTGACGGATACATTTTAATAATCAGCCTGATGAAACCAATTCTGGTGTGGAGCCGGGGTCGAGAGTTAGCTTTCCAGGAGTAAACTGAGAGCCGTCACGCATGGTGACTGTGAAAGGGACAATGCTGCGCTCTGGGCGTCTGTGAAGGTTCTCATCTATCCAGGTCATGGGGAATCTAGTAGTAGTTGGTCACATTCAGCTGGACTCGTTCTAGAATGTTGAAGACATTTCGTAGCTCACCCACTTCTTTGGTTTCTAGGAGTGTCAGGAAAATACCCCAACATTTATATCCACACAAGTAGCACAAACACCTTAATCCAATCACCATGGAACTTGTCAAGACAGATGCTGATTGCCCAAAAAGGGGATGGCGTCATAGTTATGGATTCACCCATCAGCCAGGTGACCCAAAGGATTGACACATATGCAGATGTCCTGACACCAAAGATGGCATTATGCATCTAGAACGGGGGGGGCTTCAACAACTTTCAAACCCCCCATCCTGGTCTTGGACAATCAAAATCTGCCTTGTCACATTCTATGGCTGAGATTTAAAGCCCAGCCCAGACTTTTAAGATAAAAAATGAGTGGGCCATCCAAAGGTGAAATGACCACCAGATTTTGCAAAAATATTCAGATTTAATTTGAGACTTTTTGTACAGTTAGATGGCCAGCATCGTTCAACCCACTTCCTCTGAGCCCAGGCCATCCCGGACGAGCCCCCAACCGTTGACTGGACAGTGAAAGGAGAAGCAGCGCAGTGATGCGCTCATCTCTCTGTCACTTTATCATCACCTCCTATCAGCATGCTCCTTGTGAGCTCATGAACTGATTGGCTCCTTGTGCTGCTTCTTCCTCTCAGACGCCAATCCTGCTGTATAGGGATTGCAATAGGATAATATCCGGCGAAATTCAGGGACTTACACTGCATGTATTTAATCACTTTAATACCGCGCTATAGCCAAAAAATGGTTACAGTGCGGTACCTCTTTATATCACAGTGTGACTTTACAGTGCCCCTAGCAATCACAGCCCCCCCTCCCCTCTCTAATCACAGTATCCCTTTTACTCTCTGCTTACTGTGCAGATCTTCAGCTCCCCCCGCCCCCTGCTCCCTAACATCAAAGTCCGCACAACCCCCCTTACATCGGAGTCTGCATAGACCCCCTTACATCAGAGTCCACAGAGCCCCCCCTTACATCAGAGTCCACGCAGCCCCCCTTATATCAGAGTCAACAGAGCCAACCTTACATCAGAGTCCGCAGAGCCCCCCTTACATCAGAGTCCACGCAGCCCCCCCTTAGAGTCTGAAGAATTTCCAGTTACACTATCAAGGGGGAGCTCTGTGGACTCGAATGTAAAGGGGAACCCTGATTTAAGGCGGTGCTCTGATGTAAAGGGGAACTCTGATGTAAGGTGTGTTCTGGGAACCCTGATTTAAAGGGAGCTCTGATGTAAGGAGGTCTCTGCTCACCAAAGCCCCCCCCCTTGCATCAGAGTCCACAGAGCACCCCTAAAGCGGAGTTCCACCCAAAAGTGGAACTTCCGATTTAAGGACTTTTGACCCCTTGACATGCGACATTTGACATGTCATTTTTTTTTGGGGGGGGGGATTGGATACCTACTTTTGACAGGTACCAAGCTCCCACTTCTGCTCGGTCCACCTAGACTACTCAAAGTTCTCCTCTCCCCCTGCCTCCTTGCAATCTTCTGGGACACGTCACAGGTTTCATAAAATTGCTCGGCCATTCAGGACGTGCAGCGTGACTTGTGCAGTGCACACCCCGATGTGAAGCTGCAAGCTGTCACAGCAGGGTGCCCACACTTGCAACGCCGGCGCTGCGGAGAGGCGGGGGGGGGAAAAAACGATGCTTCGGGCGGCTGCGTCGCTGGACCGTGGGACAGGTGAGGGTGTGTTTATTAAAAGTCAGCAGCTACACTTTTTGTAGCTGCTGACTATTAATAAACACTGAAATGGCTGTAAATCCATTTTAACCAATTTATCCTGGCACCTCCCGATCCTTTAATTGGTTTCTGATGCTGGGTGGCAGGGTGGGGTTTATGATCATGTGGCCTCTGTGATTGGCTTCCACATAATTGGAAAGATCTCGATCACAAGAAGTTTTCCACTAGCCACCGGTAATTGTGCTGGGAGCGTGCGCAGGGCGCACACTCTCAGCACAGTTGTGTTTGCAAATATGCACCTTCTGGGCACCAAGGCCCACTCGCTGGCAGGCTGTGTTTTTGCCTACTGTTGCCATGAAGGGGTTAAATTTGTTTATACACCGGGAGGCAGGAGAGAGGATGAACTTACTCACCCCAGGATGGAGGCTCAGGCATAGGCTGTCAGCACCTTTCCAGTTCTGGGTTCAAACTTCCCACCCCCACATCCCTGGAGAGTGGGGGCGGGGCAGCCACAGGAGGAGGAGGAGGAGCAGATGCACTCTGTCTGCTGTCGTCCCCCCCCCCCCCCACAGAAGGAGGGGAGGAGGAACTGTCAGCGCTGGCTCGGAGGCTGAGCTGTGTGTGAGAGAGACACTCAGCTCAGCCCTGCAGCCAGCTGGAAGAGACAAAGGCATGGACACATAGCGGAAGGTAAGCAGCGGGTGCGGCCTAGGTTATCCCTCTCCGGACCGCCGTCACTCTTACCTCCGGCTGTGCGGCCCGGGAATCAACAGGCCACGGACTTGACAGCCCCGGCCCACCGGGCAAATGTCCGGTCTGCCCTATGGCCAGTCCAGGCCTGGTGCTGCCCCATCAGTGCAGCCTCATTAGTTCACATCAGGGCAGCCTCATCAGTGCAGCCTCATCAGTGCCCATTAGTGCAGTCTCATCAGTGCCCATTATTGCAGCCTCATCTGTGCAGCCTATGAGTGCCCATTAGTGCAGCCTCATCAGTGCCCATTAGTGCAGCCTCATCAGTGCCCATTAGTGAAGCCTCTTCAGTGCCCATTAGTGCAGCCTCATCAGTACAGCCTATGAGTGCCTATTAGTGCAGCCTCATCAGTGCCCATTAGTGTAGCCTCATCAGTGCCCATTAGTGCAGCCTCATCAGTGCAGCCTATTAGTGCCTATTAGTGCAGCCTCATCAGTGCCCATTAGTGCAGCCTCATCAGTGCCCATTAGTGCAGCCTCATCTGTGCAGCCTATGAGTGCCTATTAGTGCAGCCTCATCAGTGCCCATTAGTGCAACCTCATCAGTGCCCATTAGTGCAGCCTCATCAGTACAGCCTATGAGTGCCTATTAGTGCAGCCTCATCAGTGCCGCCTCATCAGTACAGCCTATGAGTGCCTATTAGTGCAGCCTCATCAGTGCCTATTAGTGCAGCCTCATCAGTGCCCATTAGTGCAGCCTCATCAGTGCCCATTAGTGCAGCCTCATCAGTGCCCATTAGTGCAGCCTCATCAGTGCAGCCTATGAGTGCCTATTAGTGCAGCCTCATCAGTGCAGCCTATGAGTGCCTATTAGTGTGGCCTCATCAGTGCAGCCTAATTAGCACACATCAGTGAAGGAGAAAAATTACTTATTTGCAAAACATTTATCTTTTATTATTATACATTTTCTGTATTTTTTCATTTGTTTAGCAAAAAATAAAAACCCACCGGTGAATAAATACCACCAAAAGAAAATGTCATATGGGTACAGTGTTGCATGACCGCAAAATTGTCAAAGTGTGGCAGCTCTGAAAGCTGAAAATTGGCCCAGGCAGGAAGGGGTTGAAAGTGCAGAGAATTTAAGTGGTTAAAAATACATTAAATGATGTATTATGATTACAAAGTTATGCTTATATGTGTCTTTTATATCTCTTCAGCTTTAAACATGATGGGGAAAAAATGCGTGGCCAATAACCTCCCATTTGCCTCTGCTGCCCATAGGCAAAAGCCTATCTTGCCTAATGGTAGATCTGGCACTGAATAGACACATTTTAGGTTTATCTTTCATTTTTTTTCCATCTTTGTCACCTTTCCAGCCTTCTAAAAGCTTTCCGAAACCAGCACACGTTCGTGGGGTTCCATCGGTGAAGACATGTAACCAGTGGCACAAGATCCGTAACTCAGTTCGCAGGAAATATAACGAAAATAAACTCTAATTACAATCAAAGGCCGGCTGTTCCCAATGAAAAGATACGCCATCGACATCATCATCCCAAACTGTAAATTCAAATCATATTCCGCCGGCGCACGTAATGCACCGCGCCCCCCGCCCCGCGCTGACGTCTACGATAAATAACTCAGCGCGCTGTTTACGCTGATCAGAAACAGAGGCGGAAAAGCGACCGCCATCTGATAACGAGGATGAAGTCACAGTCCCGATGTATTATCTTATTTCCATTTGGGTTTTGAAGGATTTCTTGAGCTCGAGATTCTCGCCGCCCCGGGGAGTTCATATGTCTGAAAAAAAAAAAACGAAAAAAAAAAAAAAAGCTCAGCTCTCTGCGCGGCAAAGCTGCTCGCCGGTCTGGGTTTGATTACTCGAGCTCGGCAGACTGGTAGAGGGGAAAAGTGCAGCCTCGTTGGGTCACCGTGTGTAACTTGAGAGCGCTGGAACTTTGTGAAGTTTTATGGGAAACGAGAAGGAAATTTTATCCAGTTCAAAAGATGGATTTAACGTTGCATCATGTGAAAACAATTGAGGGCCCTTAATCCCCGGCTCTCGTTTTTTGATAACTGGCCTCGCCATCTATCACGGGCTAAAAAAAGTGGATTTCATTTGGCTGATTGGAAAAACGCAATTATTTTGACAATACTTTAAGGGGATAATATTTTTTGGCATTCGAAGTGGGTAGGCTTATTTTACAGAATTTACATCATGAAATAGTGGCCAGGTGACGCTAGTAAAGGGGCAGACAACTAAAGGCAAAGTGGTGTCAACATGGCAGAATATATGGATTGGCGCTGGGAAAGGAAAATTATGTTAAATATTTGATGCAATTATCTGTATTCCTGGTGCCGACATGGCAGCATACTACCACGTGAAGTCGGCCATGGATTGGCTACAGAAAAGGGAAATTACAGTAAGTATTTGATACAACGCTCTGTTACACGTTTCTGCTGCCATGGTGTGGCTACAGGAAAGGGAATTCATGGTAAAATTACAGGAAATTTTTGGTAAGTATTTGATACAATTTTCCATTTTCCTGGCACCAACATAGCAGCATACTACCTTATGAACCGCACTGTGGGAGGTAGGGGGCACTATGAGAGGCTGAGTGGCACTGTGGGAGGTGGGGACCACTGTGTGAGGCTGAGTGGCACTGTGGGAGGCTGGGTGGCATTGTGGGGGGATGGATGGCACTGTGGGAGGCTGGGTGGCATTGTGGGAGGCTGGGTGGTACTGTGGGGAGCTGGGTAGCACTGTGGGAGACTGGGTGACATTGTGGGAGGCTGGGTGGTACTGTGGGGGGCTGGGTCACACTGTGGGAGGCTGGAAGGTACTGTGGGGGGCTGGGTCACACTGTGGGAGGCTGGGTGGTACTGTGGGTGGTGGGGGGGCACTGTGGGAGGCTGGGTGGTACTGCGGGAGGCTAAGTGGTACTGCGGGGAGCTGGGTAGCACTGTGGGAGACTGGGTGACATTGTGGGAGGCTGGGTGGTACTGTGGGGGGCTGGGTCACACTGTGGGAGGCTGGGAGGTACTGTGGGGGGGCTGGGTCACACTGTGGGAGGCTGGGTGGTACTGTGGGAGGTGAGAGCGACACTGTGGAAGGCTGGGTGGTATTGATGGAGGTGGAGGGCACTGTGGAAGGCTGGGTGGTATTGATGGAGGTGGGGGGCACTGTGGAAGGCTGGGTGGTATTGATGGAGGTGGGGAGCCCTGTGGAAGGCTGGGTGGTATTGATGGAGGTGAGGGGCACTGTGGAAGGCTGGGTGGTATTGATGGAGGTGGGGAGCCCTGTGGAAGGCTGGGTGGTATTGATGGAGGTGGGGGGCACTGTGGAAGGCTGGGTGGTATTGATGGAGGTGGGGAGCACTGTGGGAGGCTGGGTGGCACTGTGGGAGGTGGGGAGCACTGTGGGAGGCTGGGTGACACTGTGGGAGGTGGGGAGCACTGTGGGAGGCTGGGTGGCACTGTCGGAGGTGGGGAGTACTGTGGGAGGCTGGGTGGCACTGTCGGAGGTGGGGAGTACTGTGGGAGGCTGGGTGACACTGTGGGAGGGGGGGGAGCATTGTGGCAGACTGGGTGGTACTGTGGGAGGTGGGGAGCACTGTGGGAGGCGGGGAGCACTGTGGCAGACTGGGTGGCACTGTGGGAGGTGGGGAGCACTGTGGGAGGCGGGGAGCACTGTGGCAGACTGGGTGACACTGTGGGAGGTGGGGAGCATTGTGGCAGACTGGGTGGTACTGTGGGAGGTGGGGAGCACTGTGGGAGGCGGGGAGCACTGTGGCAGACTGGGTGGCACTGTGGGAGGTGGGGAGCACTGTGGGAGGCGGGGAGCACTGTGGCAGACTGGGTGGCACTGTGGGAGGTGGGGAGCACTGTGGGAGGCGGGGAGCACTGTGGCAGACTGGGTGGCACTGTGGGAGGTGGGGAGCACTGTGGAAGGCGGGGAGCACTGTGGCAGACTGGGTGGCACTGTGGGAGGTGGGGAGCACTGTGGGAGGTGGGGAGCATTGTGGCAGACTGGGTGGCACTGTGGGAGGTGGGGAGCACTGTGGGAGGTGGGGAGCATTGTGGCAGACTGGGTGGTACTGTGGGAGGTGGGGAGCACTGTGGGAGGCGGGGAGCACTGTGGCAGACTGGGTGGCACTGTGGGAGGTGGGGAGCACTGTGGGAGGCGGGGAGCACTGTGGCAGACTGGGTGGCACTGTGGGAGGTGGGGAGCATTGTAGGAGGCTGAAGGCTCTCAGGGGACTTGGGGCCATGTCAGAGTGTGAGTTCATTGGCGTGTAAAGGCAGGTGTCCCAATAGTTTTGGTAATATAGTGTATATAGTCACTTTTCTGGGACTCTTGTAATTGGTCCTCAGGGAACATGAAGACCAGGTAAAGGATAGAAACGTCATGCCTCCTATAAATGTCCACAAGAAGATTTTATTAATATTCACCAGAAATGGCCAACATGTTTTGAGGGTTGCAAAGATTCTTCAGAGCTGGAGAAGAATGGGGACATGAAATTCGGCCTAGACGGAAGTATCAGAAAGATGAGGATGTTGTACTGAGGCTTTTCTTCCCTCAAGTCCAGCAGAGCTCCGTATTAAATCTCCATTTTTTGATACTTCAGTCCAGACTCATTCAGCCCCGAAAAAAGGGAACTTAGCAGAAACACGTTGGCATTTCCTGCTAAATTGAAATAAAATCTTATTCTGGGACATTTCTAAGTGAAGTGGCGCCTCTACCCTCTACAAGCAATAAAAACTTGACAGGGATTCCAACCTCTCACCAGTCTATCCAACAATAAAAAATAAAAAAGTTTGGGCCATAGAGTCATTGTATAGGTAAACTATTATTTTGTAGTTTTCTTATGATACATATATTATGACTGTGCTTAGTATTATGTAAAATAATCTCATCTTCCTTTGTATGGTGTGACCCCTGTACAGGAAATTGGGGAACGGTTGTCACCAGGACAGGAAGATACAGACAATAATAAAAAACCTTGCTCACTCTACCCTAAATTCCTGTCCCGGCATGGCACACCCAGAACCAACTCTTCCTTCAGCTGCTTTGATTCTGCACATCTTCCAGCTGCTGTGGATTAGCAGTTGATGAGGAATGCAAAAGGAATTCTGGAATTTTATTTAAACAGTCTATTTGCTCTCCTCCACTAATCCTGAATCATGGAGCACTGGAGATCGTTACGGCAACTTAAAACGTAGTGTAGTCTTGTAGATGTTAGTCATCGATTATCGCAGTGATCGTCTGTATTGGATAAGTTGACTTAAACCCAAAAACAAACATTTATTATATTCATCACTGATGGGCACAGATATGCTGCACTGACGGGCACGGATATGCTGCATTGACAGGCATGGAAATGCAGCACTGATGGGCATGGAAATGCAGCACTGATGGGCATGGAAATTCTGCACTGATGGGCATGGAAATGCAGCACTGACGGGCACGGATATGCTGAACTGACAGGCATGGATATGCAGCACTGACAGGCACGGATATGCTGCACTGTCGAGCATGGATATGCTGCACTGACAGGCACGGATAAACTACACTGACGGGCATGGATATGCTGCACTGATGGGCACGGATATGCTGCACTGACGGGCTCGGATATGCTGCACTGACGGGCTCGGATATGCTGCACTGACGGGCACGGATATAGTGCACTGACAGGCACGGATAAACTGCACTGATGGGCACGGATATGCTGCACTGACGGGCTTGGATATGCTGCACTGACGGGCACGGATATAGTGCACTGACAGGCACGGATATGCTGCACTGACGGGCTCGGATATGCTGCACTGACGGGCTCGGATATGCTGCATTGTCGAGCATGGATATTCTGCGCTGACAGGCACGGATAAACTGTACTGATGGGCACGGATATGCTGCATTGATGGGCATGGAAATGCAGCACTGATGGGCTTGGAAATGTAGCACTGATAGGCATGGAAATGCTGCACTGACGGGCACGGATATGCTGAACTGACGGGCATGGATATGCTGAACTGACAGGCACGGATATGCTGCACTGTCGAGCATGGATATGCTGCACTGACAGGCACGGATAAACTACACTGACGGGCATGGATATGCTGCACTGACGGGCACGGATATGCTGCACTGACGGGCTCGGATGGCACAGATATGCTGAACTGATGGCCATTTGTTTACATGTGATCAGCTGTGATTGGAGGAGGTGCCCCCCCCTGCTGGTTCCCGAGCTTACCAGAGCTGCCGGTAAGCCAGGAACCGATCGAATGTGGCTGATGGCTAGGCAGGAATCTGAGTGAGGCCAAGATAACCATCACTTTCCCCTCTCAGGCATAAACAAACGATTTTTTTTTTCTCCCCTAAAAAGGCAAAAACATTTTTTATTTATTTATTTATTGCTTTTAAGGTAAATGAGAGATTTGGGGATCAGTGCAGTCCCTGGAATCAGGACATGGAGGTCCTGAGAGGTGAGGAGGGGATCTTCCAGGCTGTTAGATATATTTATTGGTGACGCTTCTTTTCAACAAAAACAAGCATTATAATGGAGAGTGAACGCGGCGGACGGATTTGTTTGGAGAACAATTACTGGAATTGCCGTCGTTAATTAATGAGTGTTAATGAGCGTCGTCACTTCTACAATCAGTAGTTCCTCCCTCCGGACTTCCCTCCAGTCACCTACAGTTGTAGCGACTCCTCTCCAGGACTGAAATGGCTTCCACTCCTCTCGCCGCACACTGCGAGCTTCTCACACAAAAGAAACGCGCTGGCTGTGGCATTGTGCATACATGAGCCCAACCTATTGTATTGCTGGGTGGGGAGGAGCCGGGGTCAGCTCCTCTTTTCCCTCCTCATCACTTTTTTGTTACTACAAAGAATGTCAACGTGATGTCAGAATGATGATGTCAGAATGATGATGTCAGAATGATTATGTCGGGGTGATGATGTCAGTTGGGACAGGAAGTGAAAGGAAATCTTCCCAAATGAGACACAGAGGGCAGGGGAAAAAAAATTACAGAGGTTATAACCCTCTGTAAGGCCTCTTTCACACACGGGCGGTCCGATCAGGTCCACCTGTCAGTTTTTCAGGTGGACCTGATCGGAGCCTCCATTCACTCCTATGGAGCAATGGACGTCAGCGGTGACATGGCCGCTGATACCCGCTGCTATCCGGTGACATGTCCGCCGACACCAACTGCTATCCGGTGACATGTCCGCTGACACCCGCTGCTATCCGGTGACATGTCTGCTGACACCCGCTGCTATCCGGTGACATGTCTGCTGACACCCGCTGCTATCCGGTGACATGTCTGCTGACACCCGCTGCTATCCGGTGACATGTCTGCTGACACCCGCTGCTATCCGGTGACATGTCCGCTGACACCCACTGCTATCCGGTGACATGTCCGCTGACACCCACTGCTATCTGGTGACATGTCCGCTGACGCCCGCTGCTATCCGGTGACATGTCCACTGACACCCACTGCTATCCGGTGACATGTCCGCCGACACCAACTGCTATCCGGTGACATGTCCGCTGACACCCGCTGCTATCCGGTGACATGTCTGCTGACACCCGCTGCTATCCGGTGACATGTCCTCTGACACCCGCTGCTATCCGGTGACATGTCCGCTGACACCCGCTGCTATCCAGTGACATGTCCGCTGACACCCACTGCTATCCGGTGACATGTCCGCTGACACCCACTGCTATCTGGTGACATGTCCGCTGACGCCCACTGCTATCCGGTGACATGTCCGCTGACACCCGCTGCTATCCGGTGACATGTCCGCTGACACCCACTGCTATCCGGTGACATGTCCGCTGACGCCCACTGCTATCCGGTGACATGTCCGCTGACACCCGCTGCTATCCGGTGACATGTCCGCTGACACCCGCTGCTATCCAGTGACATGTCCGCTGACACCCGCTGCTATCCGGTGACATGTCCGCTGACACCCACTGCTATCCGGTGACATGTCCACTGACACCCACTGCTATCCGGTGACATGTCCGCTGAGGCCCGCTGCTATCCAGTGACATGTCCGCTGACGCCCGCTGCTATCCGGTGACATGTCCGCTGACACCCGCTGCTATCCGGTGACACGTCCGCTGACACCCGCTGTTATCCAGTGACATGTCCGCTGCTATCCGGTGACATGTCCGCCGACACCCGCTGCTATCCAGTGACATGTCCGCTGACACCCACTGCTATCTGGTGACATGTCCGCTGACGCCCGCTGCTATCCGGTGACATGTCCACTGACACCCACTGCTATCCGGTGACATGTCCGCCGACACCAACTGCTATCCGGTGACATGTCCGCTGACACCCGCTGCTATCCGGTGACATGTCTGCTGACACCCGCTGCTATCCGGTGACATGTCTTCTGACACCCGCTGCTATCCGGTGACATGTCCGCTGACACCCGCTGCTATCCAGTGACATGTCCGCTGACACCCACTGCTATCCGGTGACATGTCCGCTGACACCCACTGCTATCTGGTGACATGTCCGCTGACGCCCGCTGCTATCCGGTGACATGTCCACTGACACCCACTGCTATCCGGTGACATGTCCGCCGACACCAACTGCTATCCGGTGACATGTCCGCTGACACCCGCTGCTATCCGGTGACATGTCTGCTGACACCCGCTGCTATCCGGTGACATGTCTTCTGACACCCGCTGCTATACGGTGACATGTCTGCTGACACCCGCTGCTATCCGGTGACATGTCCGCTGACACCCGCTGCTATCCAGTGACATGTCCGCTGACACCCACTGCTATCCGGTGACATGTCCGCTGACACCCACTGCTATCTGGTGACATGTCCGCTGACGCCCACTGCTATCCGGTGACATGTCCGCTGACACCCGCTGCTATCCGGTGACATGTCCGCTGACACCCACTGCTATCCGGTGACATGTCCGCTGACGCCCACTGCTATCCGGTGACATGTCCGCTGACACCCGCTGCTATCCGGTGACATGTCCGCTGACACCCGCTGCTATCCAGTGACATGTCCGCTGACACCCGCTGCTATCCGGTGACATGTCCGCTGACACCCACTGCTATCCGGTGACATGTCCACTGACACCCACTGCTATCCGGTGACATGTCCGCTGAGGCCCGCTGCTATCCAGTGACATGTCCGCTGACGCCCGCTGCTATCCGGTGACATGTCCGCTGACACCCGCTGCTATCCGGTGACACGTCCGCTGACACCCGCTGTTATCCAGTGACATGTCCGCTGCTATCCGGTGACATGTCCGCCGACACCCGCTGCTATCCAGTGACATGTCCGCTGACACCCACTGCTATCTGGTGACATGTCCGCTGACGCCCGCTGCTATCCGGTGACATGTCCACTGACACCCACTGCTATCCGGTGACATGTCCGCCGACACCAACTGCTATCCGGTGACATGTCCGCTGACACCCGCTGCTATCCGGTGACATGTCTGCTGACACCCGCTGCTATCCGGTGACATGTCTTCTGACACCCGCTGCTATCCGGTGACATGTCCGCTGACACCCGCTGCTATCCAGTGACATGTCCGCTGACACCCACTGCTATCCGGTGACATGTCCGCTGACACCCACTGCTATCTGGTGACATGTCCGCTGACGCCCGCTGCTATCCGGTGACATGTCCACTGACACCCACTGCTATCCGGTGACATGTCCGCCGACACCAACTGCTATCCGGTGACATGTCCGCTGACACCCGCTGCTATCCGGTGACATGTCTGCTGACACCCGCTGCTATCCGGTGACATGTCTTCTGACACCCGCTGCTATACGGTGACATGTCTGCTGACACCCGCTGCTATCCGGTGACATGTCCGCTGACACCCGCTGCTATCCAGTGACATGTCCGCTGACACCCACTGCTATCCGGTGACATGTCCGCTGACACCCACTGCTATCTGGTGACATGTCCGCTGACGCCCACTGCTATCCGGTGACATGTCCGCTGACACCCGCTGCTATCCGGTGACATGTCCGCTGACACCCACTGCTATCCGGTGACATGTCCGCTGACGCCCACTGCTATCCGGTGACATGTCCGCTGACACCCGCTGCTATCCGGTGACATGTCCGCTGACACCCGCTGCTATCCAGTGACATGTCCGCTGACACCCGCTGCTATCCGGTGACATGTCCGCTGACACCCACTGCTATCCGGTGACATGTCCACTGACACCCACTGCTATCCGGTGACATGTCTGCTGACACCCGCTGCTATCCGGTGACATGTCTTCTGACACCCGCTGCTATCCGGTGACATGTCCGCTGACACCCGCTGCTATCCGGTGACACGTCCGCTGACACCCGCTGTTATCCAGTGACATGTCCGCTGCTATCCGGTGACATGTCCGCCGACACCCGCTGCTATCCAGTGACATGGCCGCTGACACCCGCTGCTATCCGGTGACATGTCGCTATCTGGTGACATGTCCACTGACACCCGCTGCTATCCGGTGACATATCCGCTGACACCCGCTGCTATCCGGTGACATGTCGCTATCCGGTGACATGTCCACTGACATGTCCGCTGACACCCGCTGCTATCCGGTGAGATGGCCACTGACAATAGTGTGACGTAAAATATTGCAATGACCACCATTTTATTCGACATGGTCTCTGCTAAAAAAAAAAAAGTATATATGTGTATATATATATATGTGTGTGTGTGTGGGAGCTATAAGTAATTTTCTAGCAAAAAAAAATAATATTATTTTTACATGTAGGAGCGAAGTGTCAGAAATGGCTCAGATGGCAAATGATTAATCAGATTGTATGTTGTATGGGTCAGCCACACCATCCATCATCTGCTGAGGACCAGAATCTCACTTCTGGGGAGGAGTGCCCCTTTATATGGCCAGTTTAGATGTAAATGGTCCCTTAGCAGAGTGTATGCTGAGCACAGAGAGTGTACACAGCACTGGCCCATGCTTGGTCAGGTGAGCACACAATCTAATGTTTGTTGGCTCTCCCGCTGGATGTCGGTAAATATCACACAATGTGAAGAATCTCCATGTTTGTGGAATTCCCTCCCTTCCAGCACCCAACATTTCTGTAATGCCGAATTAAATGGAATTAACATGCAAACGTCAAGGTGTGAGGATCGTCGCCATTGTATGAGAATCAGAGGAGGGGATGTGGAGGAGGACTGGAGGATCCGTCCAGAGAAGATACAGAGAGACCACTTCAATCCCGAGGACTTTCCCCATCTTCCTGCCCGGGACAATGTCCAGCTTTTAGAGCTGTCACACTTTTGCCGCGTACACACAATCGGACATTCCGACAACAAAATCCATGGATTTTTTTTTTCCGACGGATGTCGGCTCAAACTTATCTTGCATACACACGGTCGCACAAATATTGTCGGAAATTCCGAACCCCAAGAACGCGGTGACGTACAAGACATACGACGAGCCGAGACAAAGGAAGTTCAATAGCCAGTGCAGCTTCTTCTGCTTGATTCCGAGCGTGCGTAGAACTTTGTGCGTCGGAATTGTCTACACACGATCAGAATTTACGACAACGGATTTTGTTGACGGAAAATTTGAGAACCAGCTCTCAAACTTTTGTTGTCGGAAATTTCCAACGGAAAATGTCCGATGGTGCCTACACATGGTCGGAAATCTGAATTCTGACCGTGTGCACACGGCATTTGAATGACAATTGCGCGGTCATGCAACACTGTACACTAACACTAAATTGTTATCATTTTTTTTTTCACACAAATAGAGCTTTCTTGGGTGGTATTTAACCACTTAAGCCCCGGACCATTTGGCTGGCCAAAGACCAGAGCACTTTTTGCGATTCGGCACTGGGTCGCTTTAACTGACAATTGCGCGGTCGTGCGAAGTGGCTCCCAAACAAAATTGACGTCCTTTTTTCCCCACAAATAGAACTTTCTTTTGGTGGTATTTGTGCTATAATTAAAAAAAGAGTGACAATTTTGAAAAAAAAAGCAAGAGTTTTTACTTTTTGTATCCCCCAAAAAATAGAGAAAAATTTTTTTTTTCCCTCAGTTTAGGCCGATACGTATTCTACATATTTTTGCTTAAAAAAAAAAAAAAATCAAAAAAAATCACAATAAGCGTATATTGATTGGTTTGCGTAAAAGTTATATTGTCTACAAAATAAGGGATAGTTTATGGCATTTTTATTCATATTTTTTATTTTTTACTAGTAATGGCGGCGATCAGCGATTTTAATCGTGACTGCAACATTATGGCGGACGCATCAGACACTTTTGGTGCTATTTTGGGACCATTCACATTTATACAGCGACCTGGCGATTAAAAATGCACTGATTACTGTGTAAATGACACTGGCAGTGAAGGGTTTAACCACTAGGGGGCAGTAAAGGGGTTAAGTGTGTCCTGGGGAGTGATTCTAACTGTATGGGGGGAGGAGCTGTGTGTGACACAACACTGATCACCGCTCCCGATTACAGGGACCTGTGATCAGTGTCACTAGGCAGAACGGGGAAATGCTTGTTTACATCAGCATTTCCCCGTTCTTCAGCTTCGTGAGACGATCGCGGGGATCCCCGCAGGACATCGAGTCCGCGGGACCCGCGATCACATGGAAACTCGTGGCGCGCATGCGACCACACGGCGGCAAATTCGAAGGGATGCACAGGTACGCCCAATTGCGCAGCCGTGCCATTCTGCTGACGTGAATGTACATGCGGCGGTCGGCAAGCACCGCTTGGGTTTTTTTATTTTTTGCTAAAATAGAATTTATTTATTTTTAAACGTGGAAAAAAAACTTGTGTTTTTCTTTTTTTCTGTTATAAAATTTTGCTAATTTTGCAAATTAACAATCGTTCTTTATAAGTTTAGGCCAAATTGTTTTCTGCTCCATTTCTTTGGTGCAAATAACCCAAATCAGTGTATATTATTTAATAAGAAAAAAAGAAAAAGAAAAATGGACAGCATTTGCATTTTTATTAAAAAAAATCCCCCCCCCCCCCCTATAAACTGTTAAAACTAAAAATAAATTCTGATAATATTTTTTTTTGCTCACCTTGGCATCCCATCCTGATCCTCACTCCCCTCCTTCATTTTTTTTAATGTAATAAAGTTAAAACTAAAGCTGTTCATTTTACCAATTTTTTTTTGTATTTATTAGATTTCCCCCCTTTTCTAAATAGTTAAAACAAAAAAAAAAAAAAAAAAAAATGTATTTATTTATTTTTGCTCACCCTGGCTTCCCATCTTGGTGACAACCACGCATTCCCCTCATTTATGAGTGTTTCCTTTTTTCCCCAACTGGAAAAAAAATAGTTATTAAATTTTATTAAACTTATAACTAAACTTTGTACAATTGATATCAAATGTTATTTGTGTTTATTGCATGTTTATTGAAAAACATCCCCCCCCCCCCCTTCTATAAATAGTTGAAACTAAATAAAATAAAATAATTTGAATATTTTTGCTCACCTTGGCTCCCTGTTCTGGTGACAACTACTCTCTCCCCTCATTTATTTGTGGTTAACTCCTTTTTTTCTCTAACTTAAACAAAAGTTATTAAAGTGTATTAAGTTATGACTAAAGTTGTGCATTTTATATCAAAAAATGTTTTATTCATTGGATTTTTTTTATTGAGAAATAAATGTTTTGTTCTTGTTTCCCCTTCTATAAAGAGTTATAACTTAAAAAAAAAAATAATAATAAAAAAAAAATAATAATAAAAAAAAAATTCTCACCCTGGCTTCCTGTCGTCCACTCCCTTGATTTATTTATAAATGTCTCCTTTATTTGTACATTTGATATAATTTTTTATTTATTTTTTTACTTGCACCGGTCCTGGAGGTAATGTAATACCAGCTCAATGCGTTGAGTACTGCGTAATCTTTTCCATCTCCCTGTTCTAAAAATCCATTTAATATATGGTCCCCAGATAGGGGACGTATCAGATATTAAACTGATAAGAACAGATACCACACTTGATCTTATCCCAAAAGGCAGAGAAGTGAGTTTTTTTATTTAAAAAAAAAAAAATGTTTTTATTCATTGCATTTTTAGTGAAAAACTTTTCCTTCATTCTATAAAAAGCTAAAAAAATAAAAATAATTCTAATAATATTTTTATGCTCACCTTGACTTCCTGTTCTAGTAAGAGACACTAACTAAACTTGTACATTTGATATCCTTTTTTTTTTTTTTTTGCATTTTTTTTAACAAACTTTTTCTTCTTTTTTTTCCCCCTTCTATAAATAGTTAATTTACTTTGTTTGCTAACCTTGGCTTCCTTTCCTGGTGACAACCACTCTCTTCCCTCATTTTTTTCCCTAACTGAAAAAAAAGTTAATAAAATTATAACTAAATTTGTACATTTTATATCAATTTTTTTCATATTTTTTATAAAAAAAGTTTTTTTTTTCACTTCTATAGTTAAAACTAAGAAAGAAAAGTCTAATAAAAAAAGTTTAATAAAATTATAACTATTTTATATATATTGAATTACATATTTTTTTATTCATCTCATTTTTATAAAAAATACATTTTTTTTCTTTATCCACTTCTATAAATTGTTAAAACTAAGGGAAAAAAAAGTCCAATTAAAAAGTTTATTAAAGTTATAACTTAACTTGTTTGTTATCTTCTTTTTTCACTTCTATAAATAGTTAAAACTAAAGGAAAAAAGTATAATAAAAAAAAGTCTATTAAAATTTAAAACCAAAAGTTGTACATTTTAAATCAAATTTTATTTTTTTATTCAATGAATTTTTATTGGAAAATCTTTTTTTTTTCTTTATCCACTTCTATAAATCGTTAAAACTAAAGGAAAAAAAGTCCAATAAAAAAAAGCTTATTAAAGTTATAATGAAACTTGTATATTTTAAGTATTTTGAAGTAAAAAAAATGTATTCATCTCATTTTTATATAAAAAAAAAAATATTAATTCTTCTTTTTTTCACTTCTATAACGAGTTAAAACTAAGGGAAAAAAGTCAAATATACAAGTTTAGTTATAACTTTAATAAACTTTTTTATTAGTCTTTTTTCCCTTAGTTTTAACTATTTATAGAAGTGAAAAAAGAATATTTTTTTATATAAAAATGTGATGAATAAAAAAAAAATTTAATTCAATATATATAAAATATACACGTTTAGTTATAACTTTGATAAACTTTTTTATTTTCTCTATATTGAATTAATGTTTTTTTTTATTCATCACATTTTTATAAAAAATAAATAAAAAATGTTTTTCTTTATCCACTTCTATAAATCGTTAAAGCTAAAGGAAAAAAGTCCAATAAAAAAAAAAGTTTATTAAAGTTATAACTAAACTTGTATATTTTATATATATTTAATTAAAAAAATGTATTCATCACATTTTTATTTAAAAAAATATTCTTTTCCCACTTCTATAAATAGTTAAAGCTAAGGGAAAAAAGTCTGATTAAAAAAAAGTTTAGTAAAGTTATAACTAAACTTGTATATTTTATATATATTTAATTACAAAAAATATTCATCCCATTTTTATTTAAAAAAAAATTATTTTCCCACTTCTATAAATAGTTAAAGCTAAGGGAAAAAAGTCCAATAAAAAAAAAAAAGCTGTTTAAAGTTATAACTAAACTTGTATATTTTATATATATTTAATTTAAAAAAAATGTATTCATCACATTTTTATAAAAAAAAAAAATATATATATATATATATATATTTATATATTTCCCCACTTCTATAAATAGTTAAAGCTAAGGGAAAAAAGTCAAATAAAAAAAAAGTTTAGTAAAGTTATAACTAAACTTGTATATTTTATATATATTTAATTTAAAAAAATGTATTCATCACATTTTTATTAAAAAAAAAAATATATATATATATATATATATATATATATTTATATATTTCCCCACTTCTATAAATAGTTAAAGCTAAGGGAAAAAAGTCAAATAAAAAAAAAGTTTAGTAAAGTTATAACTAAACTTGTATATTTTATATATATTTAATTAAAAAAAATGTATTCATCAGATTTTTATTTAAAAAAATATTCTTTTGCCACTTCTATAAATAGTTAAAGCTAAGGGAAAAAAGTCCAATAAAAAAAAGTTTTTAAAGTTATAACTAAACTTGTATATTTTATATATATTTCATTTAAAAAAATGTATTCATCACATTTTTTTTTTTATTCAATACATTTTTATTGGAAAATCATTTTTTTAATTAAATTAATTTTTATTGGAAAATCTATTTTTTTTTGTTTTGTTTTTTAAAAATGAGAATGACAGAGAATGAAATTGCTTTGTATCATATTTCTTATACTCATCAAATTGTTTATTTTTATTTTTTCTTCCCCCCGCTCTACAAAAGTTGTGTTGGTGCCCCTGTTGGGGAGATTCTCTCTCACTTCCTGTCTGCCTATAGTGAAGACACTGATTTGCACCCAAACCAAGTGATCCATTGGACGATGACTTCCATGCATTGTCGGGGGAGGGGCGATACACTTAGGTTGGTGTCAGATAGAATTTTTTTTAATTTATTTTTTATTGGTCATATTTTTGTGTAATCGTACTGTCCCCCCTTTATATCGCAAAGCGCTGCGTAAACTGTTGGCGCTATACAAATCCTGTATAATAATAATTTTAACAGCGCACTCATGAAGCGTGATGTTCTCACATTTTTAGAGTTGTCCTTTAATTCTTTTTTTTCCGCTTCTTAAAAAAAATAAAAATAAATTCTGCATCTCTATTAATAGAGGTCTTTCACAGCAGCTAATTCCTAATCCTGGAGAAAAAAAGCTGATATTTGACTCGGCGTCCCAGCAGCAGCAGCAGCAGCGGCGGCGGTGGAAGCGGAGAGGGCAGATTAGGGCACGCGGCATTCCACAAGGTGGCCTCTCTCTCCATCGCTAAATAGAACCTTCTTTAATAAGTCCTTTGCCGAGGCCAAAAAATTTGTACAGAGATTTTTTTTTTTTTCTGGAACATGACATTTTAAATGACTGGGGGTCTACGCTCCTACAGTACGGCACTGTTAGATGTGCGTATGATGTCATCAGACGGGGATTAGGTTCGCTCCGAGACCTTTCATTACGCTCTGGAGCCCCGCCAAACCTTTTTCTTCTGGTGTCTACTGGCCAAACGTTTTGTGCTTCCCTTGTAAGAGGATCCAGAAAACTGCGCAAAAACCCAGAAGAGAGACAATTGAGAAAATCGTATCATCTTAATAATTAATTGGTCGGGGGTCAAGGTGATTAAACGTTATATATATATATATATATTTTTTAGATGATGCAAAATCAAATAGGGATCTATTCGAAGCTTTGAATGTGGCGCCATCTAGTGTGAGATCAGGATATTGTACCTGTAGTTGGCTTTTTGTAATGGAACTGGCACCAGAAAATTAAAATAGAACTCTGTGGCAGGTGAGCGGCTGAATTCACTGAAGAAATTCATCGATGTGATCCGGTTTATTCTCCCGGCCTAAGGCTCCAACGCAGTTTGGGAGCCCATAAACTCCACTCTATGTTATCCTATGTGTCCATGCACACATGGACGTTTTTGAACTTTTATCCACTTCAACCCCGGCCTATAGACATACGACGCCCACAGATGGGATCTCCCATCCTGGGTGGGCGTCATATGATGTCCTCTGATTCCCGGCCGTCTAGGGGGCGCGCGCACCCGCGGCATCGCTCGTGAACCCGGTGAGTGTGCCCGGCGGCCGCGATGTCCGCCGGGGCACCCACGATTGCCCGGGAACACAGCAGGACCGTGGATCTCTGTATGTAAACCCACAGATCCACGTCCTGTCAGAGGAGAGGCGACCGATAGTGTGTTCCCAGTACAGAGGAACACCGATCGGTCTCCTCCCCCCACAGTTAGAATCACTCCCATAGGGAACATATTAACCACTGCAGCGCCCGCTGTGCTAACCCCTTCCCTGCCGGTCACATTTACACAGTAATCAGTGCAATTTTATAGCACCAATCGCTGTGTAAATATGAATGGTGCCAAAAATGTGTCAAAAGTGTCCGATGTGTCCGCCATAATGTCGCAGTCACAAAAAAAAAAATAGCAGATCACCGCCATTACTAGTAAAAAAAATATTTTGTAGATGCTATAACTTTTGCACAAACCAATCAATAATTGCTAATTGCGAATTTTCTTTACCAAAAATATGTGGAAGAATACGTATCGGCCTAAAGTGAAAAGTTGGATATTTATTATAGCAAAAAGTATTTTTCAAAATTGTCGCTCTTTTTTGTTTATAGCGCAAAAAATAAAAACCGCAGAGGTGATCAAATACCACCAAAAATAAAACGGAAAATTTATGTCAAAATACTTACCGTAATTTTCCTTTCCTGATGGACTCCATGGCAGCCAACGTGTGGGTTTAGTCCCGCCTCCATTACCCTATAGGACGACACTCCCATAAATCTTTGCTCCCTGCCAAAGGCCGTGTTCGGTAACTATCCTACTCCAGCCATTTGGGAGGGAACTCCTGCTGCCATGGAGTCCATCAGGAAAGGAAAATTACGGTAGGTATTTTGACATAAATTTTCCGTTTTCCTGACAGACTCCATGGCAGCCAACGTGTGGGAAATAACTCGCCAAAACACACCCGGGTGGGCAAAATACTGCTCAACAAAGATTTATTTGACACCGTCAACCGACAAAACTTTAACTCCAAAATCAACTGAGGATAGAGCCGCCGGCTCAACACAATAATGAGACATAAAGGTGTGTATTGAAGACCACGAGGCCGCCCTGCATATCACGTCAGGAGCCACGTGGCGAGAGGCCGCCCACGAGGTAGAAAGACTTCTGGTCGAATGCGCCGTCACCGCCTGAGGAGGAGCCAAGCCCTTTTCTCTGTACGCCCACTGGATTGCTTGAACTATCCATGCCGCAATTGACCTGACTGATGCTCTAGTGCCCTTGTTCTTCCCACAGAACAGAACGAACAGGAAGTCCGACTGCCGAAATGGAGCTGTAGCTTCCAAATAGAGCTTTAATAAACGCCCAACATCAAGTGGATGAACTTCCGAGGAATCCGAGGATCTGAATATGGGTAGAGAGATTTCTTGATTTTCATGAAAAACCGAGGTGACCTTAGGGTTTGACCCCAACATTGGAACTAGGACCACACTCTGTCTGGAAAAAAAGTTAGAAAGGGCTCCTTGACTCCTAGAGCTTGAATCTCTGATACTCGTTTTGCCGAGGTGACCGCCACCAGGAATGCAGTTTTCAAGGTGAGTTCTCTGATGGAAAGAGCCTTACTGAAAAGAGAAAAGAAGTCCAGAACTAGAGGCAGATCCCATTTAGGGAATCTGGGTTTTTTCTGGGGTCTCAATCTTATTGCGCCTTTGAAGAACTGCTGGATAAGGGCATGCTTGGCCCACGGAACCCCTGTAAATGTGGAGATAGCCGAGAATTGAACCCGAAGGGAGCTAACTGACAAGGGTAAGTCCAAGCCTGATTGCAGGAAACCCAAAACGTCTTGAACTGCAGGTGAAATGTAGGAACTGGTTCTGAAGGACACATAAGATACAAATTTGGCCCAGATCCGTTCATACACCTTATTAGTACTTCTCCTTGCACTTAAGAGGGTGGAAATGGCTTCCTTAGGACACCCTAGTGCTTCCAGCCTTCCCCTCTCAAGAACCAGGCCCTCAACTGAAGGTGAGCAGGACATGGATGGAGAATCGAGCCCTGGGAGAGCAGGTCCCGTCTGGATGGAAGAGGAACTGGGTCACGAAAACTGAGGAGGGATAGGAGAGGAAACCAAGGACTGTTGGGCCAATGCCGAATTATTGCCAACACCTCCACTTCCTCCCATCTGAGTGTCTTCAGGAACTGAAAGATAATTGGAATTGGAGGGAAGGCGTATGCCTTGTGGAACCACCACTGCTCTGTTAGGGCATCTATCCCGTAGGCCTGCGGATCCTTGAACCTCGAATAGAACCTCGTTAGCTTCCTGTTGAAACGGGAGGCGAAGAGATCCACTTCTGGAGAAATCCCCAGGGATAGAACCCACTGAAACACATCTTCGTGAAGGGTCCACTCGTTGTCCAAGGGGACTCGTGAGAGAAAGTCCGCTTGGACGTTGAGAACTCCAGGCACATAGGTTGGCCAGATTCCTCTGGGACCAACGCATTATTGGATCCACTTCCCGCAGCAGAGACCGACTTCTGGTGCCCCCTTGCTTCCTTACGTATGCGACCGCAGTCGTATTGTCCAGCCTGAGGACTACGGATGCTCCCACTATCAGATGCAGAAATGCCAACAACGCTAGGAAGGCTGCTCGTAGTTCTAGCACATTTGACACTATTCCCCGAGAGGGAAAGTCCCAAATGCCCTGAGCCACTTCCGATAGACAATGTGCCCCCCAGCCCTTGTTGCTGGCATCTGGCGTCACTGTGATCCATTTGATTGGAAGAAGGGAGTGGCAATTCAACAGGTTCTCCCGACGAAGCCACCAGAGTAATCTCGATGGACTGGACCTTTTCTCCCGACCATTGGCGAAGAAAACCCATTTGAAAGGGGCGCATCCTCCACTGTGCCCACTTCACCATCGGTATGGTGGACACCATGGTGCCTATGATCTTTAGGCAATGAAGAGCACTGAGACGAGACGAAGAGAGGGCCAGGTGGATCCTGTCCCGTACTACTGCAACCTTCTCCTCGGGCAGAGAGATGGTACCTTTTGCCGTATTGAACAGAGCACCGAGGAACACGAGAGACTGTGTAGGAACTAACTGGCTTTTCTCAAAATTCAGAAGCCACCCGAATTCCTTGAGGGTTGCGATAACTTGATCCCTGTGTTTCAAGAGACAATCCTTGTCCTGAGCCAGAATAAGCAAATCGTCCAGATAATGATGAATCCGGATTTTTCTGACTCTCAACAATGCTACAACTGCTAGAAGGACCTTCGAGAATGTGCGAGGGGAGGTTGACAGACTGAAAGGAAGGCAGGTAAACTGTAAATGAAGCTGGCCAATGGAGAAACGAAGAAACTGTTGGTACTCTGTGGCCACTAAGACGTGAAAATAGGCGTCTTTGAGGTCTATTGAGACAAGCCAGTCCCCTGGCTGCATTGATTGTTGAATCGTGGACAGAGTTTCCATTTTGAATTTCTCCTTTCTTATGAAGCGATTTAGACACGTCAAGTCTATTACAGGTCTCCATGTACCGTTCTTTTTCTGGACCAGGAAAAGAGGGGAATGCATTCCCATGCCGCGTTGGTTGTCTGGAACAGGAATAGCGGCGCCTTGATCCAACAAAGATTTTATGTAGGTTAAAAGAATTTGTCTTTTTTCTTCTGACCTTGGAATGGATGTGGGAACACACTTGAGTTTGGGGACACTGCTGAACGACCAAGTGTGCCCGGAGGAGACCCTCGTGACGGTCCAAAAATCCTGGATCGAGGCCGCCCAGACGCGCCGAAAGTGGAACAAACAAGCTCCTACCCAGACCGCCTGGACGGGCCCGATCTCAAAAGGACTTAGTAGGCTCCTTTTCCCCCATCGAACTGCCCTTTGCAGATTTTTTGAGAGATGTCTGGACCTCCAAGATCTGGAAAATTCCCGTCCAGGCCTGTAAGTGCGTGCCTCCCTGGCACGATCTTGACCCTGCTTTCTTGGGAACGATCTCCTTTGATTCTACAGGCGCCTATCCTGGGGGAGAAACCCCGACTTACCCCCGGTGGCCCGAGTTATAGCACTATCCAGCTTATTGCTGAAAAGGGAAGAACCATCAAAGGGAATACGGCACCAAACCTGCTTAGAAGCGGGATCGGCTAGCCAAGGACAGAGCCATAGGGCACGCTTGGCAGTTACAGATGAGAGCATAACTCGGGCCACCAGTCGTACAATATCGATCGAGGCCTCTCCCAAGAAAGCCGAAGCCAGTCTTAGTTCTTGAATGGGAGAACCCTTGGCAAGATCGTCTGAGACGTTTCTGAGTGTTTCATCAACACTATCAGACCAAACTTCCATCGCTCTAGACAGAGCCGCTAAGGCCAGAGCTGGTTTACAGGCCATGCCAGCCGTAAGATAGATCCTCTTCAGGTCAGAATCAATTCTCCTGTCCAGAGCATCCTTAAAAGAGACTGTGTCTTCAAGAGGAAGGGTCACATGTCGGACCAGTCTCATCACAGCCGCATCCACCAGAGGGGAAGTCTCCAAATTTTTAACTTCTTCCTCCTTAAAAGGGTAAAGTCTCTGGATCTTAGATAGAAGAGAATTCTTTTTCTCTACCTTGCTCCACTCATCCGAGATCACTTCTCCCAATTCTGAGAGGAAAGGGAAGCTAATACGCTCCTTCTTTAATTGTTTAAAAAACTTTCTTTGCTTCGCCGGAGCCACTACCGGCTCTTCCCAGTTCAGCGTCTCCTTGATGGCTTTGACCAAAGGAGGAAGCAAGGAAAAGTCAAAACCCGAACCAGACTCTTGTTCCTCAGATTCACTATCTGTGAGTACAGCAGACGGATGGCTAGGCAAAGAGGAATCCCATGTGTCCTGGGCCTGAGCATCCCTCCCCGGAGACCTTGGAGACTCTATGGGAGACAAATGGGGGGCTTCAAATTTCTTTAGACTGTCCTTGACCAATCTTTCCACCATAGACTTCAGCTGTTGGTCAGAGTCACTCCTTTCACCCGTCGCTTTAACATAACAGGCATCACAAAGGGACTTGTCAGCAGGAACCTGCGTCCTGCACCCCCAGCATAAACCTTCAGCTGCGCGACTTGGGCAAGCTGTAGAAGGGCGGGAAGATTCCCGGCTACGGAGACTGGTTCTCGCAGGAGAATCATGACATCTGGATCTGGAAGAGGAATGCCGGAGGTGGGATTTAGACGAATCACTTCCTCGGTGAGAACTTCGGCGTTGGGTAGACCTAGAAGGGCTGAAAAAGGGAAAAACCAGCAGTGTTAGTGGAAAATCCCCCCCCCCCCCCCCCGGCAGGTAACCCAAAAAAAAAGTATCTCCTCCGAGAGGGCCGGCCACTAGCAGGCGGCGAGGCATCCAAAGGATCCATCAGGGCTGAAAATAAAACAGCCCCAATTAAACACAGAGAACAGCTAGGATAAGCAAAGATAAACTGACCTTTCCCAAAGACACATACCTAATGCTGAAGAAACCAGGGCTCAGGAATGGCCCTGCAGGCTTTACAAGCATCCCAGAGGCTCTGCAAGCCGTTCTCTGTTTTTAAAATTGGCGCCTTAATGACGTCACGAATTACGCCATAAAAATGCTAGTGCGCATGCACGAAGCCCGCAACGCGCATGCGCGAACCAAGCCTCGTCCTCGCGCCGGTCTCGCGCATGCGCAGAACGACCGAGCGGCGAACGAGGAAGTAACTGGGCGGCTGGAAAGCAAGGAAAACAGCTGCCCAGCTTGCCAGATACATCGCACAGCGCTGTATGGGGGAAAAAGAGACACACAGCATTAAAACAAGCAAACACAGAAAATGACACAGAAAGGCTGCCATGGACAACATACAGCTCACCACTCCTGTAGACGGACACCAGCCGAGGTAGGTCCCCAAACACATGCCGGACTTCTGGGGGGGAGGGGGGGGGGGCGATAGTCACCTGCTAGTAGCTAGGCTCACGACTAACACGCGGCTTCACCTGTCAGTGACCAGGCATACACCTCTTCAGCGCCTCTTCCATATGCCCCTTTTCCATACTCCGCTAGTAGCTAGAGCTTATTGGAAATATGCGACTCCAAGTCGCTCGGCCGGTCAGTATCGTAGAAAAAAATGCAAGTCTTCAGGGTAAAAAGACACATGCTAGGTCCTATGGAGGAGGACAAAAAAAGAACACGGCCTCTAGCAGGGAGCAAAGATTTATGGAAGTATCGTCCTATAGGGTAATGGAGGCGGGACTAAACCCACACATTGGCTGCCATGGAGTCTGTCAGGAAAGCTCTATTTGTGGGGAAAAAAGGACGTCAATTTTGTTTGGGAGCAACGTCCCACGACCGCTCAATTGTCAGTTAAAGTGACGCAGTGCCGATTCGCAAAAAGTGCTCTGGTAAGGAAGGGGGTAAAATCCTCCGGGGCTGAAGTGTAATCAGCGGTGGAGTTTATGGCCTGTTTTCAGAACGCCATGCACACTGAAGCTCAAAAAAGCTTTTTCTGGACACCAAATTGCTGACAGAAAACGCTGGTTAAAAAATGTGTTTTTAAAGGGGAGGTCTACCCAAAAAAACAAAAATACATATAAAGGATCCAAAAAAATGAAAAAAAAAAGTTATTTTTTTTTCACTTCCAGAAATGGCTGTTGCTAGGCAGATCGTCCTAATCTGCCCCTTCCTATTCCACGGTGATCTTCGGTTTTCTCCTACTCGATTTGTGTTCTGGGTAATGGGGCGCTGTGTGTTGTGGGAACTTTGTGTGTCCCAGAACACAGCGCGCCCCATTCACAAAGCGCCGCGCGACTCGCGCATGCACAGAAGGAAACGGGCAGTGAAGCAGCAAGGCTCCACTGCCTGTTTCTCTTACTTTTAATGGCGGTCTTAGTTTCAATGGCGGCGCCGGGACCTGAGAGCCGAGGGACGGGTCGGCCTCGGGTGGCGGAAATTGCGGGCACCCTAGAAAGGTAAGTGCTTATTAAAAGTCAGCAGCTATAGTGTTTGAAGCTGCTGACTTTAAATTTTTATTTTTTTTTTTTTAATTCCGCTGGCCCACCACTTTAACAGCGTTTTGTACTAGCGTTTATGAGCGTTTTTTTAGCGTTAGCGTTTATGGGCATTTTTAATAAAAAATACACAGAGGACACTCCAAAAATCCCACAACGCATTCCAAACTTCCACAATGCATTGAAAAAATAGCTAATTAACGCGCGTTTATGAGCGTTTATCGGCGGTTGGCATTTTTTGGGGCGGTGAAAAACGGTACTTTGAGCACGAATTTCTGGCGTTCAGAAAAAAGCCCATAAACTCCACTGCTCATTAAAGCTAAAAAACGTCCACGTGTGCATGGACACACAGGCTAACGTAGAGTGGAGATTATGGGCTTTTAAAAAAAACAAAAAAACACCCAAACTCCAATAAACTGCAGTTTATGAGCTCCAGTGTGCATGGCGCCTAAAAACGCGTTCAGGAGTCGTTTTTTTCTGACCACAAAAAAAGTCAAACGCTCATAAACGCAAATAAAAACGCTCAAAAATGTGTCTCACCAGCGTTTAACGTTTTTGATCTATTGAAAAAAAAAATATATATATATTTTTTACATTAAGAACGCTAAAAAACACTAATGCGGAAAAACACGAACACACACATTAAAAAACGCACTGCAAAGCTACTGGTGTTTTTATAACATTATTTTAGCGTCCAGTGTGCATGGAGCCTATACCAACAGCTTTAGGGGGCAACACTGCTCTTCTCGCGTCACCTGCCTGCTCGTCATACTTGGTACTCCCATGAGGTCGCATTGATAATTTTTAAATTTCTGTTTTAATTTCATGAAGAAATGGAATATAGTTCACTTTATATAAATTCCATATTGAAGGTGTTAGTTTTACCTCAAGGAATTTTAACTCTTTTGCTCCCCACAAAAATGGGAGCTCCTTTTTTAGGTTTGTCACCTCTTCTTTGTTCATACTTCTATTTAAGATTTCTGACTTAGCAGGGTTGATCTCTCCATGCTTAACCACTAGAGATCCGCGCTATAGCCGAATGGCGGCTACATCGCGGACCTGCTTTGCCGGGACTACGTCTATTGACGTCGCCCCATGCACAAAGGCCTGCGCGCCCCCAGAGGGGCGCACGCGGCGCGCTCTGTGATCAGCGAGTCTATGAGACTCGCCTGATCACGGATCGAAGCAAGGGGTTGATCCCGACCCCTTACCACGTGATCAGCTGTCAGCCAATGACAGCTGATCATGTGATCACAACAGAGCCGGTAATCTGCTATTTTCCTCCTCACGCTGTCAGCGAGAGGAGAAAAAAAAAAAAGCCGATCACCGGTGGCCGTGAGAGGGACTTCAGTCCCGATCACGGCCAAGTCATCACGGATGACTATATATATATATATATATAAAAAAAAAAATATATATATATATATATATATATTTATGGTTGGAGCCCTCCGCTGTTAGAGATATGAAAGAACACATAAACACGTCACAAGACTAACAACATAAAATAGACCTGAATTGTGCCCTTGGTCTGCTGTAAGGTAAGCCCTGGTGAGCTGGGCGATATGCCAAGAGAAGGCCGCATACCTTAAGAAAGTAAATGGATGTTTCTGTAGAGAAACGTGTTTTAAGTGAAGTACTCTAAGAAGGGAAATGGGTGGGTGGGTACCTTGCACTGGAACCGACACAGACCGTTGTGGGTGGTCTGATTATATACCCTCCGGGCTCCTCCCATAATTACGGGCCACCATACTGGCCCTCTTATTTATGGTTGGAGCCCTCCGCTGTTAGAGATATGAAAGAACACATAAACACGTCACAAGACTAACAACATAAAATAGACCTGAATTGTGCCCTTGGTCTGCTGTAAGGTAAGCCCTGGTGAGCTGGGCGGTGAGCCCTGCTCTGCTGGGCGATATGCCAAGAGAAGGCCGCAAAAGATTTGGTGTAGGGAGGTAATTATTAATTTATGTACAGCAAGACACTACGGGGCAAAGTTTCTGAAGGCTCAGGACATTTCCACTTGTGGATTGGAGATGTATCGAGTAAAGCAGGTGGATTCCCGCCTGCCCATCTTTGATCGCGTGGACTGGGACCCCGTTTCGTGAGGCTGCTGATGCTGCTCCAATGCGAAAGAATGTCCAAGAAAATGACCAAGGTCCTGGCCTAATGTGCTCAAAAAGGAACCTGACGTGACTAATGAACTGGTTGCTGCCTGGGGTACTAATCGAGAACGGTAGTAATGGGCTGTCCTGCGAGGGATCAAACATATGGGCCAAAAATTGATCTAGGATGGACACGGGGCACCAGGCTTTGAGAGTTTGGAAAGGTTTTAGGTCAACCCCTGGACCGGACTATTGTGTTTTGGACACGCTGAGGAGCAAGATGAAGTCTGATGGCGTGTGAGGTGGTGTCTATGTAACACTTTACAACTGGGATGGTGACAGTATTCACTGGGGCGTAAGAAGCTGTAGAAAGCCAGGTAGATGGCTGCTTGAAGGACCAGGCTGAATTTAGCCAAAAGGGGAATGTGACAGGATGAAAGACATGTCTCGGAATATGGCGCTGGTGACGGGTAGCCGCTTGATACTGATTTGGGGTCATTGCCTGTGAATACCACACAACATGGTCTTGACTGTATGGGCGGCGAACAAGAAGGTTTGTTAGGATCTCATAAGGGGATGAAATACTGGATGTCAGCTGAGTGGGATCTAAGGTATTGTGTGACAATGCCAACTGTGTGCTGTGGCATAATATGAAGACCGGGATGTGATGGAGAACTCTTGGTATTGCTCTGGGGTTTGAGGCTAGTAAGCTGACATAGAACCTCTAGGCTGCCCGGTAGGCCTTCAGGGTGTTGTGAGATAGTGAAAGATTAATAAGGCAGGTAGCGTCGTGAAAGTGTTGTTTGAATCCGAGGTTAGCTACGACCAGTGTGGGATAAGAGACATGGTCGGGTCGGTTCCAGGTTCCTGCAAAAAATAACGAAGCAAAGTTAACGGGTAGTGCGTCGGCCAGATTATTGCATTTGTCTGGGATGTGGACGCATAGGACGTTAGATTGGTGCTGTGGGGATAGTGGCACCAGCCTGCACAGGAAGGCCACGATGGCCAGCTACTAGGACCTCCTTTATTGGTTTATTGGCTTGGTTGTCTGTGGCGAACGCCACTGTTTGTCCTGCCCAGTTGTTGCACCAGACTTGAGCTGCTGCGACAATGGGGTAGAGGTCGAACAAAGAGGAGGACTAACTGAACCCAGGAATCAAGAGGATTTCTGACGGCCATGGCCCTATAAACCCAATTTGACCAAAATTGAGGCGAGGACCTGTGGAGGCTGCGGGGACCATGACTACCTGAGATGAAGAGAGAGATGCTGAAGGAATACACATTGGCATGCCATTCCAATTTGTGAGAAATTCGACTCTCATGGGCAGATCTGCTATAGCTGGCACATCTTAATTTAAGGATTTAGTCAGGGTCTTTGCCTGGAAGAGAAACACTAAAAGATGGGAGGTAAAAGATCCCCTTGAGTCTGGCTGCTGCCTTGGCTGAAAATGAGCAGTGATAGTCAAAGGATGGGCACCCTGCGTACTTGTGACCTGCTGCGTGCAGATACGGGTCCAATTCTACCCTCCTGTTGGGGTTGCTCTGCCTAGCATGTCTCTGACTGTCCCCAAGGCCCGCACAAACTCTGTGACAGTGAGCTTGCGATTAAGTAAAGGGTCTCTGGTCTTCAGGATGACGGAGACATCTCCCTGCGAATATGATTTGTTCTAGGCCAAGTTGTGTACTGCTATGAGGAGGGATGCTAAGTTAACGTCGTTGTCATCCAAGATGTCCTCCTAGATGCCCTGCTAGGACAAGGTGTGCAGGGAAGACAATGGTGCATCTGTAAGTGAAGGTACGGGAATGACGGTGGTGACTGGAGCTGGTAGGGGCATGGCTGGGCGTACCTCCAGGGCTGTCACTCTGCTTGGACTTCAGGGACTGCTGCTGACAGTGTGGTTACCCAGGAGTGCAGCTGAGTAGTCGCAAAGAAGATAGACTGAAGTGGTGCCTGGAAGGGCTGCCACTGGTGGTGGAAACAGTAGCCTAAAGGCTTGGTTTCCTGGCTGCAGCAGGGTAGGATTTACTCCTGCGACACCGTTCTGTTATGAGTTTATATATTTTTTTTTTTGTTTTGTTTTGTTTATTTGTTTTTTATTGGTCCAAGCTCTTGTGAGACTAAACCGCCGCTTGCTGAGCCCGTAAAGGGTGATGGCAGGGCTGAGGCAAAGTCCTCACTGTCTGCCTGCGACATGGCGTCAACTAAAAGCAAGGGGGGGTATGTTTGAGGTAAGTTGCAAAGGTAGGAGCGGATAGTTGCGTTGGGTAGATAAGATGAAAGGCGGAAGGAAACAAGAAGAATAGGACAAGGAACGACAGCCATAGTGACAGTTGGTTTGCGCTCGAGCGCTGTTGAGTGTGACTTTAGAAAACTCAAAAGAATGCGTAACAACCGAGGTGAGCCAGGAGGTGACTGGCTAGGTAACCGATAGCTCGGGTGTCAGTCTGTGCTCGGCACAGACTAATGAACCAGAGCGCCCCAGGGCGGACTGGGGTGGGTAGCTGAAGTCTGGTATACTAAGTAGGAATGTTGCGATCTGTAGTTAATTGACGTGGGTTCGGTCTACTAATGCTTGCACTGCCAGCAAGTATGGAGATTAGGCGACCTTGTCTGCGTATTGAAGGCTTGTGCTTCGAAAACAGAGTGAAGTGCACAGAAGTATGTGACAGTTGCTAACGCCTCAGGAGCAGGTCAAATTCTGTATGTGAAGTAAAAATATGTAGTGAAAGAGTGTTTAAGAGAAAGGGGGAATCCCATTGAACTACACACCTGACTTTATGCCCTAGTTGTGAAGTCGACTGGTTGGTGGTCGAGAACTGAGTTGACCGGGAGCCTGTAGTAAGGTGACATGAGAATTTCGTTTTGACGATGGGGATTGCAAAGAGCTGTTTGGGGCAAAGCTGGCCCCCTGGTGAAGATGCAAGCCCTCGACAATGGTTTTTTTTTTTTTGGGAGATACTGTCCAAACCTGGTGCAGGGTGGACTAACTGGTGTTCTAACTGGCCTAAAAGGGGAAAGCGACAGAGAAAACGATGAGCAGCCGTGTTGCTACTGGAGACGATGAGTGGCAGTTTGAGCCATTCGCTGAAATGCTTGCAGCGATTGCAAGGAAGCGGCCTTATTTGAATTATAAATTGAATTATGAGGTGAGAATGAATGAATGAATGAATGAATGAGGTGAACAGCTGTGTTGCTACTGGAGACGATGAGTGGCCGTATTAAGCTATTGCAGAGATGCTTGCAGCGATTTGCAAGAAAGCAGCTTTATTTGAATCTATAAATTTTATTATAAGTGTGTAGGAATGAGGAGAGCAGCCGTTTTTCTACTAGAGATGAGATTTGAAAGGTGAAAGCAATGTTTTGCGGATTTATAAGTGTGTAGGTATGAGGTGAACAGCAGTGTTGCTACTGGAAACGATTGGCAGTTTTGAGCCAAATGCAGAAAAGACTTGCAGCGATTGCAAGAACGCAGCTTTGTTGAAAGGCGAAAGAAAGGGTATAGAGGAAATGTGATTATGTAGGAATGACCGTGCGCAATACTGAGCAAATTGGTGGAGAGAATTGTGTACGATCATGTATGGATAGACTGAGAAGGTCAAATGTAAGTACTGCTGAATTCGTACAGTCGATGTGACTAGTTTGAACTGGGCTATAGCTATGGAATAGTCTGCGAAAGATTTGACTCATTTGAGTCGGTGATGCAACAGGATTCGGCTTGGTTGTTAGAGTTGCGTTTGGCAAGGACTTGGAATCGTTGCGCCGACGCTGCAACTAAACTCGAATCCTCCGTAGATGCGACTGAGAGGCTCGTATATGGGATCCGACCGTATCGCTGAGGATATGGCTGGGTTCGGATTGATTGAATTGTGATGGTGGTTGAAGGGGCTGGTGATTGTCAATGATCCGAAACATAGAAGCGAAGTTGCGACTAGATTCGAAACGGCCGTAGATGCGAGGTGACTACAGGGCTCGTATGACAGATCTGCCCGTGTTGCAGATGATATGGCTGGGTTTGAATCGACTAAATGGTGATGGCGGTTGAAGGGGCTTGTGACTGCCAAGGATCCGAAACATAGAAGCGAAGTTGCGACTAGATTTCAAATCGGCCGTAGATATGAGGTGACTACGGGGCTCGTATAACAGATCTGACCGTATTGCCGATGATATGGCTGGGTTCGAATCAACTAAATGGTGATGACGGTTGAAGGGGCTTGTGATTGCCGAGGATCCGAAACATAGAAGCGAAGTTGCGACTAGATTTCGAATCGGCCGTAGATGCGAGGTGAGTAAGGGGCTTGAATGTCGGATTTGACCGCATCGACCGTGAAGTGATCGGCTCGAGTAAACCCGCGTTGGGTGGAAAGGATGAAATACATGAAAGATGACATAGACTTACGGTGGCGTAAGTGCGACTTTGCAAAACGAACATGATAAGGTAACTATTGGAGTTTAGAAGAGCGGTAACAACAAAGTCCTACCTGCGACAGCGAGTGTGTAGCGGTCCGAGCGTGGGACAATCGATGAAGATATACGACCGATCTCGAAGGTACAACTACGTGGACATGCAGTGAGTTGGCAGAGTCAGCCTCTGCAATGCATTTGACACGAATCAGCTCAAAAATGTATGAGATGAATCTGATATAAATTGGCAGTAAGGAGTATCTGATACGAATTGGTTGTAGAGTGTATGCCCTTCCTTACTGTGAAACCAAACACCTATCAACCACCCATCCCCCCAGGCTAGTCAAGTGCAGGTAAGACATCAGGTGGGTTTAATTACACCTCAATCAGCCACAGAAACCCATACAAACAATACCTGTTTATCTCAAAAAAGGATGAGAACAGTGAATTTTATAACCAGTGAAGCCTATGGCGAGTGATAACGAGGAACAACTGATAGCGACTCGGGTGTGCCGAACAACGTCGGGACATGAGTGTCAACAACTCAGAGGTAGGTTTTGCAAAAGGGGTGCAGGATAGTAAGCATGATAAGCCGCAAGTTTGCACATGATATGAAAAGATTCGGATACTACTTATCTGCGACCATGAGCGGGAACCGCCGACGAAGACCACGAATGAAGAAGCCGAAGTGCACCTACGATTGGACACACAGATAGACGACCGTGAGGGAGCTGAGAAGAGTCAGCCCCTTGATGTGCAGTACCTTGCACTGGAACCGACACAGACCGTTGTGGGTGGTCTGATTATATACCCTCCGGGCTCCTCCCATAATTACGGGCCACCATACTGGCCCTCTTTATATATATATATATATATATATATATATATATATATATATATATATATATATATATATATATATATATATATATACACACACACACAATTTCATGTTCCCAACTTTGTAGGAACAATTTGGGGATGGACCCTTCCTGTTCCAACATGACTGCGCACCAGTGCCCAAAGCAAGGTCCATAAAGACATAAAGATGTAGAGATCACCATTATTATAGCCACCTTCCTAATTTACGCCCCCACCTTGTTCCATGCATTGGCCACCAGGAATCTCAAGCATCTCTTTCTAACCTTGTAATGAATATTGATGCACATGACTGCAAGTATAAAACAGACACTAAACATGAAATAAAATCCAATACTCAGTCTGATTTTCAAATAAATTTACTTTCTTCTGCTTCTATCCCCAGTTCACACATATTGCTGAATGACGTACTACATTGACAGACAGGACAGGGAGGAGGAGGGGCCGACCAGGTGGACAGGTGAACAAAAATTGATCTTCTCCATTGCTATGAAGACTCGTCTGCTTATGTGATGACCGTTGGGGCTGTGCGGCCGGTCCTCTCTTCCAGCTTGGACAGTTTAAGTGCTATTGTAACCAGAGGGCCCAACATTACCTGTGAAGGAGAAAAGAACAACATATCGTAATTCGAGGGTCACACCAAGTTTCAGTTACATGAAACAATTTTTGGATTTTTTAAGTTAAGTGCTTTAGGGTTAAAAATGCACTCTATATGCCCAAAGGTATGTGTGCAGCTATAACGCCTATATGGTCAAAAGTATGGACAGCTCTCCAAATGATTCCACTGGAGGGTATTGCTAATGGCACACCATACAAAGACATGGTAGACAACCTGGCAGTAACAATTTGGTGAAGGTCCTTTTCTCTTCCACCATGACTGTGCCCCTGTGGTTCAAAGCCAGCTCCATAAAGTCATGGTTTGATAAGTTTGATGTGAAGGAACGCGTGTCCTGCTCAGAGCCCTGACCTTAACCCTACTGAGACCATTGGGGTGAATTGGAATGCCAACTGCGATCCAGGTTTCACAAATGTTCCTTGGGCATACAGACACCCTCCAAAATCTTGAGGAAACCCTTCTTAGAAGAGTGGAGGCTCTTATAGCCACAAAATATGGCCAATTCCATAAGAGCTCATGGTTTTGAAATGAGATAACCAACAAGCTCAGATAGGCTTAAAGGTCAGGTGCCCACGGGACCTTTAGCCATACACTGTATCTAGGAAATAAATTACCAATTTATATTTACCAACAGAAGGCTGTGCAACAAAGTCAATGTCCCCCACTTGTATTGAGTAATTTGACAAGATTGCTGTGAATAGGCTAGAATATGATTTCTAATTAAGAACAACCCCATAGGCGATTGACTAGAGGAGGGACTCCCATTTTTTGATTCTGCAATTCTGTCTCCAAAGCTTGTAATAGGACCCACTCTATAGTATGAATAGGATTAGATCACTCTTGCTCCCTTCCTTCTTTCCTTTCAGAGTAGCCAAGTAGTCACTCTTCCTCTACACCGGAGGCCTAATTTTGGATGTACAGAGGGTGATACAAGTGTCACTCCAATCATTCTGCTTTTTAAGGAAAGGGTTGGGTTATCTGACAATTTTATTACGGTCAATGGCATTGAGGAGATTTGGCCCGACTTCCTGTACGATTGACAAGAAAATGGGGTGAAAGTTGTCCAACATGGCACAGACAATAATGAAAAACAGAAAAACAGTTCTAATGCTTCCCAACCCATAACACTCATCCCCCACCCTTGCCCACCCATGACACTCATCCCCCACCCTTGCCCACCCATGACACTCATCCCCCACCCTTGCCCACCCATGACACTCATCCCCCACCTTTGCCCACCCATGACACTCATCCCCCACCTTTGCCCACCCATGACACTCATCCCCACCATTCCCCACTCCTAATACTCATCCCTACCCTTCCCCCTCTTAATACCTATGCCCACCCTTGTCCGTTTATAACACTCATCCCTACCCTTCCCCACTCATACTCATCCCCACCCTTCCCAGCTTAGAACACTTACCCTTCCCCACTGATAATACTTATCCCCACCCTTCCCCATTCATAATGCTCATCCCCACCCTTCCCCATTTGTAACAAGCATCCTCACCCCTCTCCACTCATACCACTCATCCCTATCCTTCACCACTCATAATAAGTATCCCTATACCTTGCATCCCCACCCTTCCCCAGATACACTACACATCCCTATCCTTCACCACTCATAATACATATGCCTACCCTTCCCCATAACACGCATCCCCACCCTTCCCCACTCATAACACTCATCCTTACCCTTCTGCATTCATAATACTAATTCCCACCCTTTCCCATTCATAACACTCATTCCCATCCTTCCCCACTTATACCACACCTCCCTATCTATCATCACTCATAATACTTATCCCTACCCTTCCTCATCCTTCCCAACTCATAACACTCATCCCTCCCATTGCATAACTCATATTACATATCCCCATCCCTTTCCCCACTTATAATACTTATCCTCACACTTCCTCACTCATAATATTCATCCCCACCCTTCCCCACTTAGAACACTTATCCCTCCCCTTCTCACCCTTTCCTATTCGTAATAGGTATCCACACTTCCCCACATCCCCATTCATGTGTGTGTACATCCAGCATTAAAACCCACTTGATGCATATAAACAGTATGTCAGGAAAGTGAGTACACCCCTCACATTTTATTGTATCTTTTCATGTGACAACACTGTAGAAATGACACTTTGCTACAATGTAAAGTAGTGAGTGTACAGCTTGCATAACAGTGTAAATTTGCCGTCCCCTCAAAATAACTCAACACACAGCCATTAATGTCTAAAGCGCTGGAAACAAAAGTGAGTACACCCCTAAGTGAAAATGTCCAAATTGGACCAAATTAGCCATTTTCCCTCCCTGGTGTCATGTGACCCGTTAATGTTACAAGGTCTCAGGTGTGAATAGGGAGCAGGTGTGTTAAATTTGGTGTTATTGCTCTCACTCTCTCATACTGGTCACTGGAAGTTCAAAATGGCACCTCATGGCAAAGAACTCTGAGGATCTGAAAAAAAGAATTGTTGCTCGAAATAAATATGGCCTAGGCTATAAAAAGATTAACAAGACCCTGAAACTGAGCTGCAGCACGATGGCCAAGACCATACAGCAGTTTAACAGGACAGGTTCCACTCAGAACAGGCCTCACCATGGTCCACCAAAGAAGTTGAGGTCACGTGCTCAGCATCATATCCAGAGGTTGTCTTTGGCAAATAGATGTATGAGTGCTGCCAGCATTGCTGCAGAGGTTGAAAGGGTGGGGGGGTCAGCCTGTCAGTGCTCAGACCATACGCTGCACACTGCATCAAATTGGTCTGCATGGCTGTTGTCCCAGAAGGAAGCCTCTTCTAAAGATGATGCACAAGAAAGCCCACAAACAGTTTGCTGAAGACAAGCAGATTACAAGCAGATGGATTACTGGAACCATGTCCTGTGTTCTGATGAGACCGAGATAAACTTATTTGGTTCAGATGGTGACAAGTGTGTGTGGCTGCGGCAGTACAAAGACAAGTGTGTTGTGCCTACAGTCAAGCATGGTGGTGGGAGTGTCATGGTCTGGGGCTGCATGAGTGCTGCCGCCACTGGGGAGCTACAGATCATTGAGGGAACCATGAATGCCAACATGTACTGTGACATACTGAAGCAGAGCATGACCCCCTCCCTTCGGAGACTGGGCCGCAGGGCAGTATTCCAACATGATAACCACAAACACACCTCCAAGATGACCACTGCCTTGCTAAAGAAGCTGAAGGTAAAGGTGATGGACTGGCCAAGCATGTCCCCAGACCTAAACCCTATTGAGCATCTGTGGGGCATCCTCAAAACGGAAGGTGGAGGAGCGCAAGGTCTCCAACATCCACCAGCTCTGTGATGTCATCATGGAGGAGGGGAAGAGGACTTCAGTGGCAACCTGTGAAGCTCTGGTGACCTCCATGCCCAAGGGGGTGAAGGCAGTGCTGGAAAATAATGGTGGCCACACAAAATATTGAAACTTTGGGCCCAATTTGTACATTTTCACTTAGGGGTGTACTCACTTTTATTGCCAGTGGTTTAGACATTAATGGCTGTGTGTTGAGTTATTTTAAGGGGACAGCAAATTTACACTGTTATACAAGCTGTACATTCACATGTGTCATTTCTTCAGTGTTGTCACATGAAAAGATAGAAGAAAAGATTTACAAAAATGTGGGGGGGGGTGTACTCATTTTTGTGAGATATAGTACGTTGCATTGGTGGGAATAGGTTACCAAGAAGAGATCTCTTTTGAATGCAAAATGCTTCATCATCTGATACAGGGATAAAAAAATAAAGTTTGATTGAATTCTGCTGTAACCTCCATTTTCAGCTGGACTTCCCGCACATTTCAGCGAAAGTTACGTTATAATCTGCAGGTAAATGACACATCATACGGCTGGATAATGCCCGAGTCAGGGATTTATTTTTTTCTTGTTTACATAAATCTAACTTAATGAAGAACTAAAAAGATGTCATCGAGCTGCACAAATATTCTTATCCAGGTCTAATAACATTTTAGGACAGGATGTGGGAAAACGACTGGGACCCGCAGCAGGTAGGGGCGCTCGCAGCTGTGTACACAGCGGTGACAAGAACGGGCAGTATTACAAAACGGGCGTCTGC